>NC_057809.1:386259030-386531451 GCF_018294505.1 Triticum aestivum | reverse complement strand
CGGCTCGGCCCAGGCGGCGGAGGAGGAGGGCCTGCCCCAGGCCTGGCGGGCCGGCGGGAGGCGGCGGCGGGGAACGAACGCGGTGGCGACACGTGGCGGCAGCGGGTACGGCCGGACAATGTCCGTCGGCGGATTTCTGTCCGGCGCGGCGCGGGGACGATTTCTAGGGTTTCGGGGGGAGAGGAAGATCCGAAAACGGAGGGGTGTTTAAATAGGCATAGAGGGAGCTAGGAGAGTCCAAATGAGGTGAGGTTTTCAGCCACGCGATCGTGATCGAACGCTCTAGGACATGGAGCAGAGTTTGGTGGGTCTTGGGCCAAATTGGAGGGTGTTGGGTGCAACACACACGAGGCCTTTTCGGTCCCTCGGTTAACCGTTGGAGTACCAAACGAAGTCCAAATGGTACGAAACTTGACAGGCGGTCTACCGGTAGTAAACCAAGGCCGCTTGGCAAGTCTCGGTCCAATCCAGAAATGTTTAATCCCCACACATGAAAGAAAGCTAGAAATGACCACCGGAGGAGAACGAAGCGCCGGAATGCAAAACGGACAACGGGGAAAAATCTCAAATGCATAAGACGAACACGTATGCAGATGCAATGCACATGATGACATGATATGAGATGCATGACAACGACAACAACACACGGAAACAAAAACCCAAACCGGAGGAAATAAATATAACTTAACGCCAGAAATGGCAAGAGTTGGAGTACAAATAGGGAAAGTTACATCCGGGGTGTTACACCCACCCCCCTGTTGACCAGTCAAACGTTGACTGGTCAACAGGGACCCCCTTGGCCCACCTGTCAGTCACTGTGTACACTTTGTGTACACTGTGCCGGGTGCATCTAGCATTTTAACAATTATTTTCAAAATATGAATAAATTCTGAAAATGTTGAAAAACTTTAGAAAATCATACTCCCTCCATTCCTAAATATTTGTCTTTCTAGACATTTCACATGACTACTACATACAGATGTATGTAGACATATTTTAGAGTGTAGATTCACTCATTTTGCTCCGTATGTAGTCACTTGTTGAAATGCCTAGAAAGACAAGTATTTAGGAACGGAGGGAGTAGAAAATAAACCGTAGCTCGGATGGAAAAACTTTGTACATGAAAGTTGCTCAGAACGACGAGACAAATCCAGATACGTAGCCTGTTCGTCCGCCACACATCCCTAGCATAGCGAACACGCAACTTTCCCTTCCGATTCATCTGTCCGAAAATGCAGAACACCGGGAATACTCTCCCGCATGTTTTCCCCACTTCACCGGTATCACCTACTACTGCGTTAGGTCACCTCTAGCACCGCGTATTGCCGTTTTACGCTTTGTGATGCTTTGATTGCTCTGTTATTTATTGTGTTCCCCCTTCGCTACTTCTTTCCAGTAGACTCTGAGACCACAGTCGATGTCCGTGTGTTCGACTATATTGAAGACGACCCCTCCTTCTTGCCAGAGCAACCAGGCAAGTCCCCCTTGATCACCAGATATCGCCTACTCTTCTCTATACTACTTGCATTAGAGTAGTGTAGCATGATACTGCTTTCCGTTAATCCTTTCCTGATGCATAGCCTGTCATTGTTGCTACAACTATTGATACCTTACCTGCAATTCTAAATGCTTAGTATAGGATGCTAGTGTTCCATCAGTGGCCCTACACTCTTGTCCGTCTGCCATGCTATACTATCGGGCCGTGATCACTCGGAAGGTGATCACGGGTATATACTATATACTTTTTACTGTTGCATTACTTATGATACTGTTTGGAGATGGGGGCTGAAGGGGCAGGTGGCTCCATCCCGGTAGAGGTGGGCCTGGGTTCCCGACGGCCCCCGACTGTTACTTTGCGGCGAAGCGACAGGGCAGGTTGAGACCACCTAGGAGAGAGGTGGTCCTGGCCCTGGTCGGCATTCTTGGTTATTTCAAGATAACACGTTTAACGAGATCTTGGTATTTGATCTGAGTCTGGCCACTGGCCTATACGCACTAACCATCTACGCGGGGACAATTATGGGCACTCGACGTCGTGCTATCAACCGAAACCTTCGTGACGTCAGCGACTGAGCGACGCGCGCCGGGTTGGACCGTGTAACGCAACTTCCTTTATAATCGAGGTTGCTAGGTCTACTCTCCGGCCGTGTTCGCAATGTGCAGGTGTGCAAAGGGCGATGGGCCCAGACCCCTGCGCCATAGGATTTAGACCGGTGTGCTGACCTCTCTGTTGTGCCTAGGTAGGGCTGCGACGTGTTGATCTTCCGAGGCCGGGCATGACCCAGAAAAGTGTGTCCGGACAAAGGGGATCGAGCGTGTTGGGAAATGTGGTGCACCCCTGCAGGGAAGTTGATCTATTCGAATAGCCATGTCCCTCGGTAAAAGGACGACCCAGAGTTGTACCTTGACCTTATGACAACTAGAACCGGATACTTAATAAAACACACCCTTCGAAGTGCCAGATACAACCGGTGGTCGCTCTCTCACAGGGCGACGAGGGGAGGATCATCGGTTAGGATTATGCTATGCGCTGTTACTTGGTGAACTTACCATCTACTCTCTTCTCCTGCTACAAGATGGAGGTTACCAGAAGCGTAGTCTTTGATAGGACTAGCTATCCCCCTCTTATTCCGGCATTCTGCAGTTAAGTCCACATATGATAGCCTTTTCCATTTGATACCAATGCATACATATGTAGTGTAGCTCCTTGCTTGCGAGTACTTTGGATGATTACTCATGGTTGCTTTTCTCCCCCTTTTCCCCCTTTCTATACTCGATTGCTGTGACCAGACGTTGGAGCCCAGGAGCCAGACGCCACTGTCGACGACGACTACTACTACTCGGGAGGTGCCTACTACTACGTGCAACCCGCTGACGACGACCATGAGTAGTTTAGGAGGATCCCAGGCAGGAGGCATGCGCCTCTTTTGATCTGTATCCCAATTTGTGCTAGCCTTCTTAAGGCAAACTTGTTTAACTTATGTCTGTACTCAGATATTGTTGCTTCGGCTGACTCGTCTATGATCGAGCTCTTGTATTCGAGCCTTTGAGGCCCCTCGCTTGTAATATGATGCTTGTATGACTTATTTTTTTTGTAGAGTTGTGTTGTGATATCTTCCCGTGAGTCCCTGATCTTGATCGTACACGTTTGCATGTATGATTAATGTATGGTCAAATCGGGGGCGTCACTAGTTGGTATCAGAGCCAACTGCTTGTAGGAATCCCCCTTCCACACTCCTTGGCCGAAGTCAAGTCTAGACATTACAAAACTTTTTACTAACATGGCTGTGTGCTTTACGGGCCCACGTCGCCATTTGGGTGGTATTAGGATCTTTTACTCCTCGTCTATACTCTGGGACTATGATCTCTTTTCTATTCGGGTTAAATGATTTTTACTAACCCTGAGTCTAGGTTCTCATAACTACTTCCTCCCGGAGAGCCCCTTACTCCAGACGATTAGTTGATGCAACGAAGGTTTTCAAAGATACTCTCCATTGTTCTCTCGAGACTTTGTGTCCATTGCTTTTTCCACCCCCTACCTCCGAAATATCCCTATGGATAAATACCTACACATATCATTCTTACTTTTATTCCCAGTTAATCTTGTTATTACAAGATACCCCGAAATTCTCTCTATTGTTCCAAAAATACTTTGTGCCCACTGCCCTTGCAGTTCTTTGCAACCTGAATACCCCCACGAATAAATTTCAAGCACTTATCAAGTATCTTCTCAGCCCCAGTTGTTCATGTGTTTCACCAAAGTCTTCGAAATACTATCTGATCTTCCGAAAATCCTCAGCAGCTTATTGCTCTTGGAATTCTTGGTTGCTTGCATTATGGTTAATCCCTTAAGTTTAGTAATCTTATTGGCATCCTTTGCCACTATCATTTTGAGCCCATTGATACAATATGTTGTGAATGCACGCAATCCTCAATCAGATCCTAGAATTCATCCTTCTGGTTCAGACGTCATTTTAAACATGAGCTGGATCTCGACCAATTAAATTTTGCCATCGATTGTACCCCTAAGGCTATTCAACTTATCCATCCCTAATCAGAGCATTGCTTCTGATCCCTTGTCTTGGAATTGATAATTCCTTTGCACTTGAACTTTGAGTTAGTCAGTTGTTTCTATAAATTGATCTCCTTGCATTTCTTCTTCCTCTGGTTGAGTACCGATGCTCACATCAGATCCTTTGTGGACCACCTCATCCTTTGTTGGATTTTATCCGACAGCGTACTTCATATTCTATAAGCTTGTGAGCCTTTCCTCGGTCACATAATGCCTTTGGTAAATTGTATCCTCTGCTTTCTCCAGCATACTCTACTATCGAGCTTGTGTTATTTATTCCTGAAATTGTGGTATATGCTCCTAAGATGCCTCGATGGGTTGAACCTATGCCTTCCCCAAACCGTATGAACCCGAAAGTTTTCGCGAGTCATACACTTCTGTTGTTTCGCCAGATAAAATTTCTACACTACAGCCTCATCAAAAGCGAGAAGTAAAATGAAAGGTTATGCATTGAAGATGTGGGAGTCGACCTTGAGCCTTTGCGTTCATGCCCATGGACCCGATGTGGAACTTATCATCGAAGCTTCTTGTAAATGATAATAATCCCGTTGTTATAAGTCCGTCCTGTATCTATGTTTGGTCCGTTGCAATCATGGTTCCGACCATATTTTCTCTTTAATACCATTTCTCGGACAAGTTGAAGTACTTGTATTGTGCAGATCATTACACCTGTCCAACCTTTACTTTGATCTACCGTCGAGTATTACACTATGATATCTGGATAATGTCATGGAACTGCATAACTTCTTATGGGTTCTTCATTAACTGTTATCTCTCATTGATTCCAATTTTTCTGGGTTCTGGGTTATCGTCAACCGAGAACACCGATATGTGAACCAATTCCGCATTCTGGTTCGATAACCCTAATTAATTTATGTTGCTTATGAGTTTAATAATCCTTCAAGTCCTTCCCAGCCGATTTACTACATCATCATCATGCTAAACCTTGATTGTGCTACCTGGCCCTTATTCCCGGAGCACAACTTTCGACGATGAACTAAGATTTCACCAATTTTCTCGTCTTATCATTTCACCTCGAACAACAAACTTGACCCTGAGTTTGTGTCGTATCTGTGGCTCCAATAATCTTTTGCTACATCCATCCTTTTGCTTGATGCAGTCACTGTTCAATTGCTTCTTTGTGGATCCTCTCGACAACAAATTGTCGTGATCATCATCAACATTTTGACTCCTTCCAGGATATCAATGGAATTCTTGATGATAAGTGCCATCCTCGTTCCTTGGTAATTTGAGCTACCATCGACAACATCCTTACCTTCTTTTCATCACAAACTTGTTCATGTTATGAATGCAACTTGCTATCCAGCTTATGTTATGTTCTACCTTGGAGTATTGTCGTCTTTTAAGTCAAGAATGTAGCGAGAATTTCATCACCTAATAAGAATTCTGGATACAAGTGATACCTCTCGCCATCTCTGTTAATTCCTTGATCCCCGTGTTGTTTCTAACCGGAAAACTGACAATTGAACTATGACGTCCGAATTCAAAACTTCTAGCAACCCGATTACTTTGAAGATAATGGTCGACAGTTCATTCTTAGACTATTGGTAATTTTATCACCATTCTAACATTAATCGTGCTACTGAGCCCATATTTCGAGTGCATCTTTCAACCAATGTTTAAATATGTGTGTTTTCCTCAAGCATACATCATTATATCATTTGATCTGACAAATGTTATCTCCTTGTTCACATAATTGTGGAAATCCATCTTTTTGGAAATCTCGATGAGTTGTCAATGAGTCCATCAGCCACCTCCTCATCCTCTCCTTAGTTTAATGATGAACTTTTGTTTCGGTACTCGCTCCCATATTTCATTTTCCGAGAATCTTACATTGTCATCTCGTCTATTTGTGTTGCACCTTTTCTTCCCAAGCATCCTGAGTCTGAGGTATCCTGACATTAATGAGATCTGAATCTTGGTCAGATATGATGGTTGGAACCTTTTCCAAGAGTCATAACATTGGACTTTATATGACCCGGTAAGGTGATATCGTGCTTAGCACACCTAGCCGGAGGACCTATTGTTACCGTTTCATTTTTTGCAAGGCTATCCATCCTTCCATGAGGAAATTGTAAGACTTATTCTACAAGTTATTCCTGATGGATCCTTTGTGTTTCCAAAGTCTGACCTTTGCCTGAAGACCATGTCAATGCTATCTCAAAGCTTGTCTGTGGTACTCCGATTTTCAACAAGAACAATTGAAGCCCAATGCTAAATGTTTCTTTCTCAATTATCCAAACACCGTTGTATGGATAATGGCATGTAATTTCTCTTCCTTTTCCTAAAGGGTTTTCTATCTTCTATCCGGTCTGGGATACCATACTCTGCTTGTTCTTGGGAAGGATATGCCCCTGAAATATGTGTTTAAACACATTTTCCTTTCCATTGTTTTGTTTTAATCTGATAATCGTATTTTCCTTACCATTGTTTGGTTTAACCTTTCTTGTGATCTATATGATCTAAGCAGTAAAATTCTCCTACTTATGTAAACACCTCGGTGTACAATTCTGTTAGAAAGACCCTGTTACTATTGTTGATGACATCCCGATAGCCACCGATGGATGAGAACTTTGCCTATTGGTCCGCCTCGTTTCAACGAGCAGGAAAATGGTTCCCTTCGTCCCTCGCCCTTGGTACCGACGTTGTTGTCGACATAACTGACATGCTACTCTATGACATGCCTTGCTATCATGACCATGCAAGATGTCGCCCCCCCCCCCCTTCTACTATTAACCCACGTGGTGGGTCCATAACCCACAGTTCCACAGGATCGAAACCTAACTCTCCTGTACACCCCGGTTTCCAAAGTTATTCCTCGCGCGTGACCTCGTATGTAATTCACGAGCCACCCTCCGAGAGATCATCAATTCTGGTATCAGACATAATACTTATTTCCGTTGCTTTGAACCCCTTTCACATGTTGTTTCAGGCATGGAACGATTGCCTAACCGCTTGAAACTTCTCAGGGTACCTCCTTACTTTACTCTTGATATTTTCTTAAGTTTCAGTTCGAGAGTTACTTTCCGCCACCGTCCCCGATGTTAGCTACCAGATAGTCAACCTTGCAGAGGTCCGTTCTCCTGGAACCTACCCACCATTTATTCTTTCGTAAGTATGATGGAGCTCGCGAAGAAAGGATGTCGACTTCATCATGATGACCTGAAGCAGAGAAATGAAGACATCAAACGTAGTGGATCTACCTCTTCGAGAAGAGCAACCAAGGCCGAGAAGATTCGTTAGGAATTCGTAACCAGACCATTCCCCTTTATTCCACCTCTTAAATTTCGGGACGAGATTTCTTGTAGTGGAGGAGAATTGTGACGCCCGGATAATTAGGCTACAGTAATCCCCCGTTAATGATGCCACGTCACCTTTGTCATTGTAGTTAATTTTGGGTTAGTTCAAAAACCGATTCAAAATTCAAATTCAAAATCAAGTCAAACAATTAAAGTTTTCAAAAGTTAAAACTAAAGTGTTCTCAAGGTGACAAATAAATCATGGATAATATTGATGGAGAAACCACACTTTTATAAAATATTTAAATACTCTAAAATGAATAAAACAGTAGCAAATGCAATTATTTAAATGCTTTTAAAATAATAAACAATTTCAAAACTAAAATTGTTATAGGCAATAAACTATTGTGGCAGTGGCCTAATTTGTAGCATCTAATTAGGTGCCACTTTAGTATTTTACTAAAACTAAAATAAATTAATTATTAAAAGAAACAGAAAAGAAACAAAAACATATAAAAATAAAACAAAACCCCCTGGCCAACTGGGCCTCGTCCCAACCGGCCCAGTCGGCCGGCCCAGCTGACCAGCCGACCCACCCCGCGCGTGGCCTACATGGCCCCCATCCCTGGGGAAACCTAGCGCACACCCCCACTTTCCCCCGCACGATCCCTCTCCTCCCTCACTCCCACTCGATCCGGATCGGGCTCCGACCCCGGTGCCCACCTCGCCGTCGGGGTCCCCCGACGCCGCTCGTCGTCTCGAGCGCCGCCCCGCCCTTGCCGCCTCGACCCCGCTGCATGCCTCACTCCTCCCTCATCTGGATCGGGAGGCAGCCGCGCCTCGACCCTGCCAACGCCAATGCCATGCGCCACCCCGTCGCTCCTTGTCGGCGTCCCGAAGCCCGCTGTCATCGCCGGATCGACCTCGCCGTGGCCTCCTTGACCTCCTCCCCGAGCACCGCTGCCCGTACCCCTGCAACCCCTTGTGAGCCCCCTCCTTCTCCTCTGCCTCGCTCCACCGCACCCGCTCGCCGCGCCGGCGTCTGCCCCGCGCCTGCCGTGCTGCCCTGGAGCTTCGCGTGCCCGCTCGCCTCACTACGCCAGCCCGCGACCTGTGTTCCCCCTGCCGTACCCGCATGCCCAACCCATCCCCTGTCCGCGTCCGCCTGGGCGTGGTGCGCCGGCCGCGCGCCCGTGCTGCCCCGCTCCGCCGCCCTGCCTGCTCGTCCTCACGCCGCGCTGCTCCATCGACGCGCCCGAGACGCGCTGCCACCCGCCATTGCGCTGCTGCTGCCCCCGCACCATCCCGTAGCTGCTGTTGTCGTGCTGCTGCTACTGCTAGCCCGCTGCTGCTGCTCCTCCGTCGCAGCTGCCTCACGCCGCCTTCTCTGTCGCGCCCCCCCCCCTCGCTCGTCGCTCCTTCCCCCCGCTGGGGGCCCAGGGCCTGCCCTGGGCCGCCCCTTGCGCTCGCTAGCGCACCTACGGCCGCCCGACCTCCTCGCTGCCTTTCCCATCGCCCATCGAGGCCTCTGGCCACCAGCGCGCCATCGCCCGGGTTAACCCCGACGACACCCCCCGCCCGCACCTGTTAAGCCGCTCTAGTGGCCTTTTGTGCCACTGGCAGTTGGGCCCCTCCCCTGTATTTTTAAAAATATATATATATTAAAATTAATAAATAAATACATAGTTAATTATTTATTCTTAATTAATCATGTTTAAATATCTAACTAAGTTTAATTAGCATGCTAACTAAACTAGGTTAAATTTGTAATTAGCAAAACAGCCTATGACAGGGGGCCCACCCCCCTGTTGACCAGTCAAACGTTGACTGGTCAACGGGGACCCCCTTGGCCGACCTGTCAGTCATTGTGTACACTTTGTGTACACTATGCTGGGTGCATCTAGCATTTTAACAATTATTTTCAAAATATGAATAAATTCTGAAAATGTTTAAAAACTTTAGAAAATCATAGAAAATAAATCGTAGCTCGGATGGAAAAACTTTGTACATGAAAGTTGCTCAGAAGGACAAGACAAATCCGGATACGTAGCCTGTTCATCGGCCACACATCCCTAGCATAGCGAACACGCAACTTTCCCTTCTGATTCATCTGTCCGAAAATGCGGAACACCGGGAATACTCTCCCGGATGTTTTCCCCACTTCACCGGTATCACCTACTACTGCATTAGGTCACCTCTAGCACCGCATATTGCCGTTTTACGCTTTGTGATGATTTGATTGCTCTGTTATTTATTGTGTTCCCCCTCCGCTAGTTCTTTCCAGTAGACTCCGAGACCGCAGCCGATGTCCGTGTGTTCGACTATATTGAAGACGACCCCTCCTTCTTGCTAGGGCAACCAAGCAAGCCCCCCCTTGATCACCAGATATCGCCTACTCTTCTCTATACTGCTTGCATTAGAGTAGTGTAGCATGATACTGCTTTCCGTTAATCCTTTCCTAATGCATAGCCTGTCATTGTTGCTACAACTGTTGATACCTTACCTGCAATCCTAAATGCTTAGTATAGGATGCTAGTGTTCCATTAGTGGCCCTACACTCTTGTCCGTCTGCCATGCTATACTATCAGGCCGTGATCACTCGGGAGGTGATCACAGGTATATACTATATACTTTTTACTGTCGCATTACTTATGATACTGTTCGGAGATGGGGGCTGAAGGGGCAGGTGGCTCCATCCCGGTAGAGGTGGGCCTGGGTTCCTGACGGCCCCCGACTGTTACTTTGCGGCGAAGCGACAGGGCAGGTTGAGACCACCTAGGAGAGAGGTGGGTCTGGCCCTGATCGGCGTTTGCGGTTATTTCAAGATAACACGTTTAACGAGATCTTGGTATTTGATCTGAGTCTGGCCACTGGCCTATACGCACTAACCATCTACGCGGGGACAGTTATGGGCACTCGACGTCGAGCTATCAGCCGAAGCCTTCGTGACATTAGCGACTGAGCGGCGCGCGTCGGGTTGGACCGCGTAACACAACTTCCTTTGAAATGGAGGTTGCTAGGTCTGCTCTCCGGCCGCATTTGAAACGTGCAGGTGTGCAAAGGGCGATGGGCCCAGACCCCTGCGCCATAGGATTTAGACCGACGTGCTGACCTCTTTGTTGTGCCTAGGTAGGGCTGCAACGTGTTGATCTTCCGAGGCCGGGCATGACCCAGAAAAGTGTGTCCGGACAAAGGAGATCGAGCGTGTTGGGAAATGTTGTGCACCCCTGCAGGGAAGTTGATCTATTCGAATAGCCTTGTCCCTCGGTAAAAGGACGACCCGGAGTTGTACCTTGACCTTATGACAACTAGAACCAGATACTTAATAAAACACACCCTTCCAAGTGCCAGATACAACCGGTGGTCGCTCTCTCACAGGGCCACGAGGGGAGGATCATCGGTTAGGATTATGCTATGCGCTGTTACTTGGTGAACTTACCATCTACTCTCTTCTCCTGCTGCAAGATGGAAGTTACCAGAAGCGTAGTCTTTGATAGGAATAGCTATCCCCCTCTTATTCCGGCATTCTGCAGTTCAGTCCACATATGATAGCCTTTTCCATTTGATACCAATGCATACATATGTAGTGTAGCTCCTTGCTTGCGAGTACTTTGGATGAGTATTCACGGTTGCTTTGCTCCCCCTTTTCCCCCTTTCTATACTCGATTGCTGCGACCAGACGTTGGAGCCCAGGAGCCAGACGCCATCGACGACGACTACTACTACTCGGGAGGTGCCTACTACTACGTGCAGCCCGCTAACGACGACCAGGAGTAGTTTAGGAGGATCCCAGGCAGGAGGCCTGCGCCTCTTTCGATATGTATCCCAGTTTGTGCTAGCCTTCTTAAGGCAAACTTGTTTAACTTATGTCTGTACTCAGATATTTTTGCTTCCGCTGACTTGTCTATGATCAGGCTCTTGTATTCGAGCCTTCGAGGCCCCTGGCTTGTAATATGATGCTTGTATGACTTATTTTATTTGTAGAGTTGTGTTGTGATATCTTCCGTGAGTCCCTGATCTTGATCGTACACGTTTGCGCGTATGATTAGTGTATGGTCAAATCGGGGGCATCACAGGTAGCTTGTGTGATCTCCCTAGATTCCCCACAGTTATACTAGCAAGAAAGTCTTTATATTCAGATTTGTGAGGCACACTAGAACTACCCCACGTAGGAGTTTACAAGCAGTATTAAAATCTTCTAAGTCCATGGTATAAGATTTATCATAAAGATCAAACAAGACAGTTTGAGAATTGCAAAATGATGTAAATTTAAACCTTCTCACAAATGAATCAGTTAAATAGAGGTACGGACGGCACTTATCTGACTCGAAGCTCTCAAGATCAGTGTTACGCACATATGCTTCAAATTTCTCCTTAACTCCCTACGTGGACCATGAAATTTTCTGACGGCCGCGCTTGAGCTTCTCTTGGTAGTTCACGGTCCGGCTCACGTACCACGGGCCTTGGTCCTTGCTTCCTTGAGGAACCACCTTGGTACATTTTCCTAAACATATTTCTTCCTCTGAAAAATTTCTGAAATTTTTAGTAACTCAAAAATAAAGTGAACCAAACTCAACAAAATTGATAGCTACTACTCCCATAAGTGCCTAGAGGCCATATCATGCATTAAAACTACTTTTGACCACATAAATTTGACATGCAATCTCAAGAACAAGGTCACCTAAGCAGAAAAAAATTGCAATAAATAAAGCACTAGAACAAAAACTAATTGGACCATTGGAGGAGTTACATACCGAAGAACAATCCACCAAAGCAGTTTTGTGAATGGAGCTTTGAACAAGGAGATCGAAAATGGCAGCAAGATGAGCAAGAACTCAGGTTTGAGCTGGTGGATGATTTTTTCTGGAGCAAGACGAAGTGTGTGGGTGCAAGGTTAAGTGGAGGGGACCCACGTGGGGTCCACGAGGCAGGGGCACGCCCTCCACCCTCGTGGGCACGTGGTGGGTCCCCCTGGTGTGTTCTCAGTGCCAGATATTCTCAAATATTCCAAAAAACATATTAAATTTTTAGGGCATTTGGAGAACTTTTATTTTCGGGGTATTTTTTATTGCATGGATAATTCAGAAAATAGACAGAAAATACTATTTTTGCTTTACTTAATATAAATAACATAAAGTAAAAAGAGGGTACAGAAGGTTGTGCTTTCTAACTTCATCCATCTCATGCTCATCAAAAGGAATCCACTAACAAGGTTGATCAAGTCTTGTTAACAAACTCTTTTCGAATAACATGAAACCGGAGAATTTTCGAATAACACTAGGTTACCTCAACGGGGATATGCATGTACCCAACAATAAGAATATCATATTTCTTCTTGACAGTAGGAAGAGGAAATTCAAACCCTCCAATAATAATCGTTGAAAATTTTCCAATAGAATTGATACTGTGGACTTGAGGTTGTTTCCTCGGAAAGTGTACCGTATGCTCATTACCATTAACATGAAAAGTGACATTTCCTTTGTTGCAATCAATAACAGCCCCTGCAGTATTCAAAAAGGGTCTACCAAGGATAATCGACATACTATCGTCCTCGGGAATATCAAGAATAACAAAGTCCATTAAAATAGTAACGTTTGCAACCACAACAGGCACATCCTCACAAATACCGACATGTATAGCAGTTGATTTATCAGCCATTTGCAAAGATATTTCAGTAGGTGTCAACTTATTCAAATCAAGTCTACGATATAAAGAGAGAGGCATAACACTAACACCGGCTCCAAGATCACACAAACAGTTTTAACATAGTTTCTTTTAATAGAGCATGGTATAGTTGGTACTCCGGGATCTCCTAGTTTCTTTGGTATTCCACCCTTAAAAGTGTAATTAGCAAGCATGGTGGAAATTTCAGCTGCCGGTATCTTTCTTTTATTAGTAACAATATCTTTCATGTATTTAGCATAAGGGTTCATTTAAGCATATTAGTCAAATGCATACGCAAAAAGATAGGTCTAATCATTTCAGCAAAGCGCTCAAAATCCTCATCATCCTTTTTCTTGGATGGTTTAGGAGGAAAAGGCATGGGTTTCTCAACCCATGGTTCTCTTTCTTTATCGTGTTTCCTAGAAACGAAGTCTCTCTTATCATAACGTTGATTCTTTGATTGTGGGTTATCAAGATCAACAACAGGTTCAATTTCTACATCATTATTATTGCTAGGTTGAGCATCAACATGAACATCATCATTAACATTATCACTAGGTTCATGTTTATTACCAGATTGCGTTTCAGCATCAGAAATAGAAATATCATTTGGATTCTCAGGTGTCAACAACAGGTTCACTAGAAGCATGCAAAGTCCTATCATTTTTTCTTTTTCTTACTCTTAGAAGGACTAGGTGTATCAACATTAGCTCTCTGAGAATCTTGCTCAATTCTCTTGGGGTGGCCCTCAGGATACAAAGGTTCCTGAGTCATTTTACCTCCTCTAGTCATAACTCTAACATCACTATCATTCTTATTATTATTTAATTCATTGAGAAAATCATTCTGAGCTTTAAGCACTTGTTCTACTTGAGTGGTAACCATAGAAGCATGTTTACTAATAAGTTTAAGTTCACCTTTAACTCTAGACATATAATCACTCAAGTGTTCAAGCATATCATCATTGTGTTTCAATTGTCTACCAACATAAGCATTGAAGTTTTCTTGTTTAACAATAAAATCATCAAACTCATCCAAGCATTGGCTAGCAGACTTATTACGAGGAATATCACCTTCATCAAATCTATAGAGAGAATTTACCTTTACTACCTATGTCGGGTTATCAAGACCATGTATTTCTTCAATAGGTGGTAAATTCTTAACATCTTTAGCTTTAATACCTTTTTATTTCATAGATTTCTTTGCCTCTTGCATATCTTCAGGACTGAAAAATAGAATACCCCTTTTCTCCGGAGTTGTCTTAGGAGTTGGTTCAGGAAGTAGTCAACATATATTCAATAGCAATTCAGCTTGATCAACAGTTCTTTCCCTGAAAACACAACCAGCACAACTATCCAGGTAGTCTCTGGAAGCATCGGTTAGTCCATTATAAAAGATATCAAGTATTTCATTTTTCTTGAGAGGATGATCAGGCAAATCATTAAGTAATCGGAGAAGCCTCCCCCAAGCTCGTGGGAGACTCTCTTCTTCAATTTGCACAAAATTATATATTTCCCTTAAAGCAGGTTGTTTCTTATGACGGGGAAATATTTAGCAGAGAAGTAATAAATCATATCCTGGGGACTACGCACACAACCAGGATCAAGAGAATTAAACCATGTTTTAGCATCACCCTTTAATGAGAATGGGGATAACTTAAGGATAAAGTAATAGCGAGTTTTCTCATCATGAGTAAACAGGGTGGCTATATCATTTAATTTAGTAAGATGTGTCACAACAGTTTTAGATTCATAGCCATAGAAAGATCAGATTCAACCAAAGTAATTAACTCAGGATCGACAAAGAAATCATAATCCTTATCATTAATAAAGATAGGTGAAGTAGCAAAAGCAGGGTCATATTTCATTCTAGCATTCAAAGACTTTTCTTTAAGCTTAGCTAATAATTTCTTAATATCAGATCTATCATTGCAAGCTAAGAAGTCTCTAGCAGTTTCTTCATCCATAACATAACCCTCAGGCACAACAGGCAATTCATATCTAGGGGGAGAATCTTCATCATCACTTTCATAAATATTATCAGTTTTAATAATTTCATTCTCTCTAACCCTAGCAAGTTGTTCATCAAGAAATTCACCTAGTGGCACAGTAGTATCAAGCATAGAAGTAGTTTCATCATAAGCATCATGCAAAGCAGAAGTGGCATCATCAATAACATGCGACATATCAGAATGAATAGGAGGTGTAAGTGTTGCAAGTTTACTCAAAACAGAAGGTGAATCAAGTGTAGAGCTAGATGGCAATTCCTTACCTCCCCTCGTAGTTGAGGGAAAAATCTTGGTTCTTTGATCTTTCAAGTTTTTCATAGTGACCAGCAGATATAAATCCCAAGTGACTCAAAGAATAGAGATATGCTCCCCGGGAACGGCGCCAGAAAATAGTCTTGATAACCCACAAGTATAGGGGATCGCAACAGTTTTCGAGGGTAGAGTATTCAACCCGAATTTATTGATTCGACACAAGGGGAGCCAAAGAATATTCTTAAGTATTAGCAGTTGAGTTGTCAATTCAACCACACCTGGAAACTTAATCTCTAAAGCAAGGTATTTAGTAGCAAAGTAATATGATAGTAGTGGTAACAGTGGTAAAAGTAACGGTAGTAGTTTTGGTTTTATAGTGATTGTAACAGTAGCAACAGAAAAGTAAATAAGCGAAGAACAATATATGAAAAGCTCGTAGGCAATGGATCAATGATGGATAATTATATCGAATGCGATCAATCATGCAACAGTTATAACATAGGGTGATACATAACTAGCTCTAGTTCATCAATGTAATGTAGGCATGTATTCCGAATATAGTCATACGTGCTTATGGAAAAGAACTTGCATGACATCTTTTGTCCTACCCTCCCATGGCAGCGGGGTCCTATTGGAAACTAAGGTATATTAAGGCCTCCTTTTAATAGAGTACCGGACCAAAGCATTAACACATAGTGAATACATGGACTACTCAAACTACGGTCATCACCGGTAAGTATCCCGATTATTGTCACTTCGGGGTTAACGGATCATAACACATAATAGGTGACTATAGACTTGCAATATAGGATCAAGAACTCACATATATTCATGAAAACATAATAGGTTCATATCTGAAATCATGGCACTCGGGCCCTAGTGACAAGCATTAAGCATAGCGCAACATCAATCTCAGAACATAGTGGATACTAGGGATCAAACCCTAACAAAACTAACTCGATTAAATGATAAATCTCATCCAACCCATCACCGTCCAGCAAGCCTACGATGGAATTACTCACGCACGGCGGTGAACATCATGAAATTGGTGATGGAGGAAGGTTGATGATGACGATGGCGATGGATTCCCCTCTCCGGAGCCCCGAACCAGATCAGCCCTCCCGAGAGATATTAGGGCTTGGCGGCGGCTCCATATCGTAAAACGCGATGAATCCTTCTCCCTGTTTTTTCTCCCCGAACACGAATATATAGAGTTGGAGTTGAGGTCGGTGGAGCGTCAAGGGGCCCACGAGGCAAGGGTGCCTAGGGGGTAGGCGTGCCCCCCACCCGTGGGCCCCCTGACGTGGATTCTTTTGCCAGTATTTTTTATATATTCCAAAAATAATCTCTGTTGATTTTCAGGTCATTCCGAGAACTTTTATTTCTGCACAAAAATAACACCATGGCAATTCTGCTGAAAACAGCGTCAGTCCGGATTAGTTCCATTCAAATCATGCAAGTTATAGTCCAAAACAAGGGCAAAAGTGTTTGGAAAAGTTGATACGTTGGAGACGTATCATAAAGCAATTACATGGCGATTGCATTTCATACAATAAAGCGACAACCAGAAGGCTCTTGCCAGTTGCTGGTAACTTATACAAAACATGATCATCTCATACAATAACTTATATCACATCATGTCTTGACCATATCACATCACAACATGCCCTGCAAAAACAAGTTAGACGTCCTCTACTTTTTTGTTGCAAGTTTTACGTGGCTGCTACGGGCTTCTAGCAAGAACCGTTCTTACCTATGCATCAAAACCACAATGATTTTTCGTCAAGTGTGTTGTTTTAACCTTCAACAAGGACCGACCGTAGTCAAATTTGATTCAACTAAAGTTGGAGAAACAGATACCCGCCAACCACCTTTATGCAAAACAAGTTACATGTCTCTCGGTGGAACCGGTCTCATGAACATGGACATGTAAGGTTGGTCTAGGCCGCTTCATCCAACAATACCGTCGAATCAAAGTATGACATTCTGGTAAGCAGTATGACTATTATCGCCCACAACTCTTTGTGTTCTACTCATTCTACACATAGACCTGACTCGGATGCCACTGTTGGGAAATGTAACATGCAATTTCAAAAAAAAACTCATACGATCACGCAAGATCTATCTAGGAGATGCATAGCAACGAGAGGGGAGAGTGTGTCCACGTACCCTCATAGACCGAAAGAGGAAATGTTATGTTAACGCGGTTGATGTAGTCGAACGTCTTCGTGATCCAACCGATCAAGTACCGAACATACGACACCTCCAAGTTCAGCACACATTCAGCTCGATGACATCCCTCGAACTCTTGATCCAGCAGAGGGTCGAGGGAGAGTTTCGTCAGCATGACGGCGTGGTGACGGTGATGGTGATGTGATCCGCGCAAGGCTTCGCCTAAGCACTACGTGAATATGACCGGAGGAGTAAACCATGGAGAGAGATGTCGCACACGGCTTGGAACAATTGGTGTTTCTCCAAGGGGTGCCCTGCCCACGTATATAAAGGAGGAGGGGAGGAGGCCGGCCATCAGGGGGCGCCAAGGAGAGGGGAGTCCTACTAGGACTCCAAGTCCTAGTAGGATTTGGCCCCCCTCTTTTCCTTCTCATGGAGGGGGAAAGGGGGAAGGGAGAGGGAAGAGGAGAAGGAAAGGGGGCGCGCCCCCTCCCCTAGTCCAATTCAGACTCCCCATGGGACGGGGGCACGACCACCCCTTGTGGGATGCCTCCCCTCTCCCCTATGGCCCATGTAGGCCCAATATTTCCCCGGGGGGTTCCGGTAACCCCTCGGTACTCTGATAAATATCCGAAATGTCCTGAAACCATTCCGGTGTCTGAATACCTTCGTCCAATATATCAATCTTTACCTCTCGACCATTTCGAGACTCCTTGTCATGTCCGTGATCTCATCTGGGACTCCAAACAATCTTCGGTCACCAAAACACATAACTCATAATACAAATCGTCATCGAATGTTAAGCGTGCGGACCCTACGGGTTTGAGAACTATGTAGACATGACCGAGACACATCTCCGGTCAATAACCAATAGCGAAACTTAGATGCTCATATTGGTTCCTACATATTATACGAAGATCTTTATCGGTCAAACCGCAATGACAACATACGTAATTCCCTTTTTCATTAGTATGTTACTTGCCCGAGATTCGATCTTCGGTATCCTCATACCTAGTTCAATCTCATTACCGGCAAGTCTCTTTACTCGTTTTGTAATGCATCATCTCGCAACTAACTCATTAGTCACATTGCTTGTAAGGCTTATCATGATGTGCATTACCGAGAGGGCCCAAAGATACCTCTCCGATACTCGGAGTGACAAATCCTAATCTCGATCTATGCCAACCCAACAAACACCTTCGGAGACACCTGTAGAGCATCTTTATAATTACCCAGTTACGTTGTGGCGTTAGATAGCACACAAGGTGTTCCTCCGGTATTCGGGAGTTGCATAATCTCATAGTCAAAGGAATATGTATAAGTCATGAAGAAAGTAATAGCAATAAAACTTAACGATCATTATGCTAAGCTAACGGATGGGTCTTGACCTAATGATGTGATCCCATTCATCAAATGACAACACATGTCTATGGTCAGGAAACTTAACCATCTTTGATTAACGAGCTAGTTAAGTAGAGGCATACTAGGGATACTTTGTTTTGTCTATGTATTCACAGATGTATCAAGTTTCTGGTTAATACAATTCTAGCATGAATAATAAACATTTATCATGATATGAGGAAATATAAATAACAAATTTATTATTGCCTCTAGGGCATATTTCCTTCATTAAGTTCAATCTCAGCCTCCCTAACCAGACGTACAGTCATCACAGCAACTGGAACTGGTCCACCAAATCCCTGTCTTCACCAAGCAACTGGTTCTATCCCCACCTTCCTTTACTTTTCAGTTTGTCTTCGTCAAGTCATTGCTTGCCTGTCTAATCTAATTGACTTCACTGTGTGAAGACTGAAAGTGCGTTATATCGACTAGAGGGGGGTGAATAGGCGATTTTTATGAAAGTCTTCAAAACGTAGAAGTTATGAAGACAAACGATAGAAATAAACCTATTACCCTGCAGCGGAAGGTAGACTACACTAGGCAAGCCATAGTCAAGTATTCAATAGAGTGAAAGCACAATGACTAATAGCAGCAATGTTGTAAGGATCAGGTAGGAAGATATTGTGAAGCCACACAGAACACGCAGTCACTCAGTGAAGACAAAAGATAGTGCGAACATACAATGACTTCATAAGGAGTAACAGTAAGTAAAGGGAAGGGAAGATGAAACCAGTGACTCGCTGAAGACAATGATTTGTTGGACCAGTTCCAGTTGCTGTGACAACTGTACGTCTGGTTAGGGCGGCTAGGTATTTAAACCTTAGGACACACAGTCCCGGACACCCAGTCCTGAACACGCAGCTCAGGACACCCAGTCCTCACCGTATTCCCCTTGAGCTAAGGTCACACAGACCTCGCCCAATCACTCTAGTAAGTCTTCAAGGTAGACTCCCAAACCTTCACAGACTTCGTTCACCGGCAATCCAACATGTCTCTTGGATGCTCAGAACACGACGCCTAACCGGCTGGAGGATGCACAGTCCTCAAGTGTAATAAGTCTTCAAATCACACAGACAAGAAGACTTAAGTGATGCCTAATTCTCTTTGGCTCTGGGTGGTTAGGGCTTTATCCTCGCAAGGAATTCTCTCTCAAAGGCTTCGAGGTGGGTTGCTCTCAAACGACAAAAGCCATACTCTGAATCTGAGCAGCCAACCATTTATGGTTGTAGGGGGTGGGCTATTTATAGCCACTTGGCAACCCGACCTGATTTGTCCGAAATGACCCTGGGTCACTAAGGAACTGACACGTGTTCCAACGGTCAGATTTCAAACTCACACGGCAACTTTACTTGGGCTTTAAGCAAAGCTAACTTGCCCGACTCTGGACAAGATTTGCTCTCAAAGTCTTCACTCGAAGACATAGGTTTTGTTTAAGCATCACTTCAGTCATTCTGACTGGTTCTCTTGGACCCCACTTAACAGTACGGTGGTTCCTATGACTCAACACAGAAGAAAGAGAACTACGAAAGATCTAGGTCTTCGAGCTCCATAGGCTTCATGTGGTGTCTTCTCTTGTCATAGTCTTCAATGTGAATATCTTCATATACCACCTTTGACTTCAATGTCTTCATACATTTTTAGGGGTCATCTCTGGTAGGAAAACCGAATCAATGAGGGACTTCTACCTGTGTTATCCTGCAATTCTCACAAACACATTAGTCCCTCAACTAGGTTTGTCGTCAATACTCCAAAACCAACTAGGGGTGGCACTAGATGCACTTACAATCTCCCCCTTTTGGTGATTGATGACAAACTAGTTGAAGTTTTCAACGGGGAATATAATCTGTGAAATTGTAAAGGATAAGGAATTGTCTTCATAAGTTGCAAGGGCTCCCCCTGAAGATGTGCATATAAGTAATTTGCTTTTGGAATGCAAATGCACATGGCAGGTTGTACTTGTGGAGATCCACTTCAACTTATGACGACAATCCACTATGCATGTGAAAGTATATGAAGATAATGACATGCATAATGGAAAATGGACGTCTGCAGAATGATCTAAGTGCGGAATTTATCATCGCAACACAAGGTGGCAGATAAGTAGCAGACGACCATTGAGTTTAAGTGTTACAACTCAAAGAACCAAATGTAGCAAAACAAGAGTTGTAAGCACGAAGCAAAATATAAAGCACCCGCCCATATGGACCCGCTTGAAGACTATCAACCTCATATGCTTCTCCCCCTTTTGTCAGTAAGGACCAAAAAGGTTTGAAGACATAGAGCATCTACTTGTTCCCATGAGGAGTAGGTGAAGCAGCAGGGTCGTTGGTGGTGTTTTGCGGTGCTGAAGAGCTTGGAGCAGAGTCAAAGCGTGCTGAAGGAGGTGGCGGTGAAGTAGCATCGTCTTCATCCTCGATCACTCTGGCATTCACAGTTGCAGCAGAGGAAGAGAACTCAGAGTCTTCAAGGGATGGAGATCGTCGCAGCACTGCCCTTCGAGGAGGTGTGGAGTCAAACTTGAATCGCTCAGTGAAGCCATCCTCTTGAAGATCATCTTCAGAACACATCAGCGTTAGCCCTTTCCATGTGCAGCGAGAGGTTTCATGGGCAACAAAAGCATTCTTGGTGGCAAGATTGCGAATGCCATTAACATCCACCAAGAGGCTTTGCATCTGACGCTTCAGCCAGTCATGATGCCTATCCTGTTTCTGATGAAGAGCCACAAGAAGCTCTTGGTCATTGAGAACACGAGTGCGCTTCTTGGGTCGTGGAGCAGTTGTACTGTCAGTGGCTTCAGTGAGAGCAGGATGCGGTGCACGTGTAGTGCCAGCCAAAGGATACACACGAGCGACTGCTTAAACTCCTTCAATGTTCTGAGAAAAACTCTGATGCTCTGCATTCTGAAGACTTAGGGGTTCCTTGGCAGGCTCAGGATAGATGGCTTCAATCGACATATCCACATCAGGCAGAAAAATCCGATGATTGCGAGCAGATGGCTGATATGAGATAGTGGAGTGAAGTTTGATCAGCCGCATGACCCATGGGGCGTAGAACTTCAAGCCAAATAGATCAGAGCCTGATGCAGCAAGTTGGCGAATGAAGAAGTCCTGTGCATTGAAGCATTTTCCATGAAGAATATAGATGACCAAAGTCTTCATTGCACCTTCAAGCTTGGCATGTGGAGAGTGCCCTTTGATGGGCCAGAGAGTTCGCCTTATGATGTGATAAATAGTCCTTGGCAGATACTCTAGGTCTTCAACAAAGAACTCTTTGGAATATGCAGCATCTTGGGGTAATGGCTTCATCATACTGAGCATCTGACTCATGTTAGGTTCAGGCTTCTGAAAGATGCTCTCCACAGCTTCACTGTGAAGGTGACAGCCAGATTCGTAGAGATCTCCGGGAGTGGGCAGACCAGTGAGCTCAATGATGTCAAAGGCTTTCGCTTCGTGATGAACGTTTCCTGTCATCCACTCCAGGACCCAAGTCTTCGGATCTCTGTTATACCCACGGATGTGAAGTGTGGCATAGAATTGGAGCAACAACTCTTCATTCCAATGCTCTTGGTCAGTGACGAACGGCAGCAGTCCAACCTCTTTGAAGCAATACAGAGCTTCTTCCAGACAGGGCAGACCATCTATTGCTTCAATGTCAATGCGGTTGTGTGGGAAGATGCGACCTTGGTTGTAAAGAACGCATGAGTAATAGCTTCACTGCGGATAACTCCAGAACCGATCAGATGATATTCTTTCCCTGGAGTAGGGGTTGCTGGAGCTGTTGAAGAATGTGTTGTCTGCTCTGAAGCCACTGATATTGAAGGAGCCAGGTGCTGATGCAGGACCTGGGAACCTTGGCAATCTTGGGATTGGCTTCTGTACCTGAGGCCTGTGCTCAACATGATAGTCGAACTGGGGACCGGCAGCAGACTCAGGAACAGAAGTGGCGGGATCAGTGGCTTCGCT
Organism: Triticum aestivum; assembly: GCF_018294505.1. Lineage (NCBI taxonomy): Eukaryota > Viridiplantae > Streptophyta > Magnoliopsida > Poales > Poaceae > Triticum > Triticum aestivum. The sequence continues at coordinate 386,508,660 of NC_057809.1, read as the reverse complement.
GACTTCTGGTGCTTTTGTTGGTGAGGGCTCCACATTTGCTTCAGCCATGACAGCGTCAGTGGCTTCATTGGTGGTGGTGGTGGCAGCCTCAAGATTTTCAACCTCCACTTGACGAGCTGGAGGGTCGGTCACAATCACGTTCTCCTCGAGAACCGCTTCTTGGTGGGACAGGGGAGTAGCAGCTTGTGGGACTTCTTCTTCATTGGCTGATGCAGCCGGAATGTCTTCAGCAGTTTCAGCTTCAGACGCAGAGACTGGACGCCTTGGTCCTTTGCGAAGCCTGTGCAACGCAGGCGACGCCTATGTAGTTGGAGTTGGCTGGGCCTCAAAGTCTTCTTCCTCTTGTGGGCGATCAGCCCATGAAGCATCCTGAGCGATTGGTGTCAGAGGACGATCAATGCTGATGAGTTCGCTGTGCTCGAGCTGAGGAAGGACTGCACCATCTTCTACATGGTCATGGTGACCAATGTCTTCAGCAGCGATGGGATCAGCTGCTGGAAAGTCTTCAGCTTCATGAGCCTCTGTGAAAGCAGGCTCATGGATTGTCAATTAGCGTTCAGCGTTAGGACAAACCATAGAAATGGGTTCAACAATCAAAGGCTCTGTGGGAGCAGCCCGATCTTTCTTGGTCTTCCTCTTCTTCTTGGAGGGGGCAATAGGAGAGGCTTCAGGATGTTTCCTCTTCCTGGCTTCAGCCTCAGCAGTCCTTGTCTTCTTGAGCTCTGAAGCGGTTGACCGGCTTTTTGGCTTCGAGCCAGTCATTCTAGTTGGGAAGACAATGGGATCTGCTTCCTGCCTTGGTGCGTCAGGTTCGGCCGTAGTGGGCTTCTTCATCTTCTTTGTTGCCATCTTGGGGTCGATGCCAGGACGCCCAAGGGCCTTGCGCTTCTCAGCCTCATTGTAGGCCTGCACACATTTGTCAGCCAGGACCTTCATGCGCTCACGCGAACCCTGAGCTTCTGCACGTTTCTTTAGAAAGGCTTCCTTGAGCTCGTGCAGCATAATCTTGAAGTTCTTCACCTCTTGCACGCTGAGCTTGGCCATATGCTTCTTGAACTGAGCATTTTCATAGTCAATCTTTTGCTTCAGTTCAACAATGCGCTGGGCGATAGCTAACTCTGAAGCAATGGCGCCATGGAAGGCGACACTGAGGCCAACGGGTAGTTGCAGATCTTCGAAGCTGATGTTTGGCATGTCAAACCATTCATCAATGAAGTTGTGGATGATTATTACATCAAAGAGAGGCAGATCATTGAAGATTTCTGCTTCTTCTTTGCTCTTGATGAGTTGCTCAAGAGCGTCATCTGCAAGATCTTCATCACTTGATAGATCAATGGCATCATTGCGCAGAATGGCAGCAACTGTTAGCTCTTGGCCGGTGTGTGGCAGAGGCATCTTGACCTTCTGGAGCTTGGAGATGCGTGATAAATCTTCGGACTGCACACTGTCTTCAGGAGGTGCAGTTGCCAGTGGCTTCGCCCGTGAGATTTTTGGTGAAGGGGCAGGCTTTGAAGCTTTAGGCTTCTTCAACTTCTTTGGCTTCGGCGCTGTAGGCGCTTCATCTGATTCAGCGTCAGCTGCAGGCTCATTCAATGCAGTCCCTTGAACCAAGATATGGGTGATGAGGCCTTCAAGGTTGTAGAAAGGGCCGACAACATTGGGTTCTGCCTCTCGTGTGCCATCAGCCCTTGGAGCTGAGGGACCAGGGTTGAAGTCTAGTCCCAATGTCTTCTTGTTTTGCTTCGCTGAGTTCTGGGCAAACTGGAAGTTGCGCTTGAACAGAATGTCGTCACGACACCATAGTAGTGATGATGGGTGTGCATCAACAGGCTGTGGCCCACGGACCATGCAGGGATAGAAGCCTTGTTCAATGGCTTCATCTCTGGACCTGGGTTGAAGATTCTTGTATAGGATGTCTCCCCACGGTCTCTTGATGGCATTTTTCTCAGCATATTCCTGGGTTACAAATCGGTATTTGAACCATTGTTCTGCCCAATATCTTCGAATCCATTGGATTCGGGTCTTGCGCTGATTGTAATCCTCTTCAGGATCTGTCTTGTACAGTTCTGAGAGGTCATCTGGTAGATCTCTAGATGTTTCTCCACGACGCTTTCTGCCACCCTTCCTTGCTGATTTCTCTGAAGCCGTGAACTTTAAACTGAAAGGCTTCAACACGTTCAAAGGCTTCAAAGATTTTCGCTTGCTGGACAAACAAGAACTTGCTTCGGGAGAATTTATATGATGCTGTAAGAATTCTGCAAATGAATGCAGACTATGAGAACCAAGGGATTCTCCCACGGACATGTACCTGTGACAGCATTAAGGTGCGAGGGAAGGGGAAGAGGTCATATGCATTCTCAGAAGATTTTGAATATAAATCAGTTTAGAAGACATTGACCTCATCATGCGAAGACATTCACTCATAGATAAGGAGTTGGTTCCAGATTTGTACGAATCCAGAGATCAGTACAAGTGAGGAATCTAACTACTTTGTGAAGTACAAGTGAATATACTAGGCATGTTATGAGATGCAGTATGAGAGAGATCTAACTTGTGTGAATAAAAACTGCTTGTGGTAGAAAGTGACAAAGCCATAGGATCAACGGTGCCGTAAAAAGGAAGTTTATTTACCACACTAAGAACTGCTAGACGGAGTGGAAGATGAGGCCGAGCAGTTCGATCTTCCGTGCCCTAACTTGGCGACGGAGGACACCTACGGCGACGGTGGAGAGGACGATGTCCGCGGTCGGCGTGAAGACGGCGTCGGAGAGGTTGCGGTAGCGAAGCGCTTCGTCGCCGGCATCATCAAGGGCTAGCGGTGGCGCTAGGGTTCGTGCGAGAGTGGAAGAAGAGATAATGACCGCCGTGAAGTGTGTATTTATAGGTACAGGGGCGGCACTGCGTTATTACACAGGTGCCCCTGGCGATTTGCATCTGAGGAACACGTGGCCATTATGCAGGATTTTGGGGTTTGTTCCATGTCCCACGCACGCCTGGATTGTCGGGTGGTCGTTCCTACTTCTCCGGGTTTCATGTGGAGGAATGAGCATTGAAAGTGGACTTAAAGTTTGTCTTTGTATCTTCTACTGACAAGGACGCAGAGAAGACATTCTACAGTTGTCGTGGTTCTAACTCTGACAGTGATGTAGGGGGGTGTGTATGGAGAGGCTAGATCTCAGCTATTGGGAAGTTGTAAACACACGAGGATTACGAGTTCAGGCCCTTCTCGGAGGAAGTAACAGCCCTACGTCTCGGTGCCCGGAGGCGGTCGATTGGATTACGTGTGTATGAATAATAGGGGTGCGAACCCTCCATACTGAGGAGGGGGGTGGCTTATATAGAGTTCGCTGGCCCTCTCCTGCCCTCAGTGATGCAGGGTTTAAGGTACATTTAAGGTTGGGCGTTACCTAATAAAGTGCTATAATGACCATAAAGACTACTTAATAGCCGACCATTTGCCTGCGGAGTGACTTTAGATCTCCTGGCAGTCGAGTGGTTGGCTTCATGGTCGAGTGATAGCTTCTTGGTCGAGTGTCTTGAACCCGTCGAGTGGGATACCTTCAAGTCGATTGAAAGGTGACTTCTTCTAGGGATGTCCTTGGGTAGGGTTCTTTTGGACAGGTCTGTGCCCCTACCCTAGGTACATAGCTTCATCATTAGCCCCCGAATGGATCGAGGTTAGAGTGGGGAAAGAGTTGGGGATCTTTCCGACTGGTTCTTTGGGCTACATGAGTGCCTTGTTTTGGGCCAATCGTCACGGATGACGTCATCAACCTCTTTCAGTCGCCTTGATCCATTCCAGGCCTTTCGTCGAGTGAATTTCTTTACTTGTGACATACCGAGTGTCGGCGTGAGCGGGGTCTTCTGTTTTGACAAGTTGTTCTGCAGACCGCGGATGTCGCGGGATTCGGATTTCGGGAAGCGCGCGGGACGGGAGCGGCCGCAGTAATCGGAAGCGATAAAGCGGAAGCTCCTCGATTTCCGTGCCACCTTTTTTGCCACGTACTGTGCACGCGTCCGCTGCGGGATTTGACTAGTTTGCCTGGGCCTACCAGTCAGCCACTCGGGAGCGGCCTCTTATAAGTAGCCGGCTTGGGGTTTCCAAACAGTGTGTTCTCTTCTTCCTCTCTCCCTTCGCAAGCTCCTCCGCCACCTCCGCTCTCACCCTAGCGCCGCAGACCCGTGCGAGATTTGCCGGCGACGATGGCGAAGGACAAGAAATCTGCTCTGGAGCGCGCGAAGAAGGCGGCGGCGCAGGGGAAAGGGAAGAGATCTGCTCGGGGCGGATCCTCCTCAAGGTCTGCTCTGCCCCGAGGCTGGATCCAGGGCGATTGGATGCCGTCGGTGATTCGGCAAGAAGATCTCGACGACATGGTCGAGGGGGGAGTCATTCCCCACGAGGCTGTGCGTCTCCCGGGGAGAGAGATCGAACCTCAACCCCGCGACGGTGAGTGCGTGCTCCTAGCCACCCATGTCGACCGCGAGTTTTCTCTGCCGCCCCATCCTTTTTTCGGAGCTTCCTGAACTTCTTCGGAGCGCAGCTCCACCACTTCACTCCCAACTCCATCGTATACCTTGCTGCTTTCATTTCCATGTGTGAGGGTTTCTTGGGTTGCCGCCCCCATTGGGGTCTCTTCAAGCACATCTTTACCTGCCGTTCTCAATCGGTCAAGAAGGCCAAGTCGAGTGACGAAAGGACGCAGGTGATCCAGCTATGCGGGGGCCTGGTGATCCAGACGAGGGGAAAGAGTTGTTTTCCATCTATCACTTTCCCGGAGTCGATCCGAGGTTGGCAGGCGACCTGGTTCTACTGTCAAGACCAGGCGACCCCAGGACAGTCGACTGGTCTTCCCCCTTTCTCTCTCAACCGAGCTGAAAAACCTGCTTCTCTGAAAGTGACGCCAGAGGAAAAGGCCCAAGTCAAAGTGCTGGCCGGTCGAGTGGTTGAGCTTGTCCGTGAGGGCGTGACTGGTATGGACTTGCTGGAGGTCTTCCTCCGGAGGCGCATCCAACCGCTCCAGGCTCGTGACCACCCGATGTGGTTGTACTCGGGTCTTAACGACACCACTCGGGTCCACCCGGAGGAGGTCACTGACGAGATGCTGGAGGGGTGGCTGTCGAGCATCACGGGGAACAAAGACAACCCCCGAGGAGCCAGGAGGGTTGTTCCACTCGACAACTCATATGAAGTGGATCAGGTCTGACTTTATGCTCCCGACTGAGATCTTGTTTTCTTCATTGGTCTTCTTTGAGTAGGTTGATTGACTTTCGTCTTGTCTGTTGTTTTCCAGGCGACTACCGAGATGTACTCGATGCCCAATGGGGCACAGGGGCCAACTGAGGAAGGGGAGGCGAGCGGAGGTGAGAGCGGAGACGATCAAGGCGAGTGGGAGTCCGACGGTGAAGGAGAGGAAGGCAATGACGTCGACTCCAGCGAAGAGGAGGAGGAGGAGGTTGAACCCCCCCCCCCCGCCCCCCCGCTCGGAGGGGCGATCCAAGCTCACACACGACCCAGCGCGGGAGCATGGTAGGGCGACTGCTCCTGTTGGGCAGTCGTAGAAACGCCCTCGGACCTCTTCTCCTACGCTGACTGGAAAGGCTCCCAAGCACCCACGCGCGATGCCGTCCAAGCCGCCCAAGGCTCTGCCCAAGATGAAGATGGCCGTCCCCACCATTTCTAGGTAATAATAAAACTTGTTTTCCTTCGTCGACCGTGGACAGATCCTTGGTCGATTCATTGAGCCAACTGACTGACTTTCGAGACTTGCAGTGCTGCTACTTCTGAGATCTCCGCCAAGGACGACGACCAAGAGATGGAGGATGCTGTTACCTCCAACCCTGGTACGATTACTGACGTTCCGCTTTGAGTCGACTAAACATTTATTGCAACTCTGGTCGATTGAATGTTTCCCTTGTAGCCCCTCCTCATGTTATCGACCTCCCGGACGACGACGACAACGAACCGCTAAGAGTGAGGAGGAACAAGAGGGCGTCGACTGACAAGACCCTCCAATCTGCTTCGGCGTCTGAGGCCGTAGCTCGGGATGGTGGTGACACCGCTCGGGCTTCTGTGACTTTCGCCATTCCTCTGACAAGTGTGCGGCCTTCGACGTCGACTGCGGATCCGCCTTCGCTTTTTGCCGCGTACCCTGTCCCTGAGGACCAAGCGGCTGCCGCAAAAGAGGCTATACGCCAGGCGGGGATCATGATGGAGCAAGTGAAGGTGGCTCGGGAGGCCAGCCAAGCAGCTTATGACGCGAGCTCGGCTCTTCAGAGCAACGTCCAGGTCAGTCGACTCAACACTTGGTCTGTTATGATATGCTGTTTGAAGAATCTCTTTTCCGAAGATCTTTGTATCTGTACACCCACTGGGTGTGTCTGCCAATTCTTGGACGAGTGGGGGCACGCTAAGTGCACCCACTGGGTGTAGTCCCCGAGACTACGGTGGACTGCTGGCAGTCGACTGTAGTCTTTATATTGTGTTGCTGTAGCTGTATTTCTTCACTCGGTCTGGTCAGGCCATGTCGAATGGGACTGTATCCGGTCGACTGCGGGCAGTCGACTTTTTTTTACAGTGGGGGCACGCTGAGTGCACCCACTGGGTGTAGTCCCCGAGACTACTGTCGAATGTTCTTGATTCGGCTGTAGTCTTAGAAACGTCATCATTGTCTCTTAGTTACTCGGAAGCAACTTATTTTGGACGTCTGTCGACTGATTTTTCTTTTTACAGAAATCCTGCGAACTTGTAGCTCGCTATACTGAGTTGGAGAATCAGCAGATCCAGCTCAACCTTAACTTGAAGCTTGCCCAGGAGAATTTGAAGAAGGCGCAAGAAGAAGCAAAAGGTATGGCTGGTGAGGTTCTCCATTCTTGACGAGTGGCTTTTCTTTCTTGTCCATTCTTGATGTTGATTTCACTCGACGCGCCGCAGATAAACTGGAGGAAGCTCTGAAGAAGAAGGATCAAGATCTTGCGTAGGCACAAAAGGAGGTCTTGGATAAAACGAGGCTTGCTGAAGAGAAAATGGCCTTGGTCGGAGCTCTTGAGCAGGAGAACTCCAGATTGAAAGCTGCTCTTGAGGTAGCCAATCAAGAGGTCAGCCGACTGAAGAACGACAACGTGGGTCTGCACGACAAGGCAGGTGAGCTGGCGGGGAAGAGGAACGATCTGGAGGCTTATCTCGGTGGACTCGCCAAGAAGCTGTTCGCCGTGCTCGAAGGGAATTACTCTGCCCCGACTGTCTTGCAGTTACCAAGTCTGTGTAGGGCCACTGTCTTATTCTTAAATCGTGTTTGCAGAATTCTATCAGAACTTTGAAGAGGAGACCAGTCGAGTGGAGCCAGGCTTGGACCCGGCTAACTCCCTTGTGAAGGTCGAGGCTGCAATGAACGTGCTCCGTCTGGAGTCTCGTATTGCCAGCGTGGTTGACTATCTTGCTCGACTGAAGGTTGCGATGTCGCAGATCGACACATCACTCTGTCCTGGGATGACGCTTTAGAACGACCTCGAGTCCCTGATGGCTCGACTTAATGAAGTCCTAGGTCGAGTGGAGGAATGGAAGAAATCTTCTGCTAGATGTGGTGCTGATGTCGCTCTGTCTCTGGTCCGCGTCCATTGCAAGGAGGCGCGAGAAGAAAAGCTAGCCGCCATCCAAGTTGCCAATACCAGGAAGCACAACTTTCAAGACTTCATGGAGACTTTCATTGCTGCTGCCACTCGTATTGCAGACGGGATCGACTTGGACGAGTTCGTCGCCCCTTCCAGTCCTCCTCCTGAGGAATGAAAAACTTTTATGCTTCACTTTAAATTTGCCTCGGAATGCCGAGTGGATTTGTAACCGTTAAACTCCGCCGAGCCAAGGGCTCGAGTACTTTGATCCGAGGTCTGGGACCTTTTAGGCTTTATCTGATCTTGATTTCTCGTTGAATATCTTCATGATTTGATTCGTCGAGTGGAACTTGATCTTCACTCGAAATAACCTTGTATTTGCGGCGCAACTCCGAAGGAGAAGGTAGCAGTCGACTTGCGCCTCATCGTCCTTGCGGATTGGGTTGTGTCCCGTACTTAGGCGAGCACTGGGCTGCAGCTAAGTCCCCGAGTGGGGGGTTTGCTCTCACTTGATAGGGTTTTTGAACACTTAGGCGAGCGCTGGGCTGCAGCTAAGCCCCCGAGTGGGAGGTTTGCTCTCACACGGTAGGATTTTTAAACACTTAGGCGAGCGTTGGGCCGCAGCTAAGCCCCCCGAGTGGGAGGTTTGCTCTCCACTCGGTAGGGTTTTTAAATACTTAGGCGAGCACTGGGCTACAGCTAAGCCCCCAAGTGGGAGGTTTGCTCTCCACTCGGTAGGATTTTCAGATACTTAGGCGAGTGTTGGGCCGCAGCCAAGCCCCCGAGGGGGAGGTTTGCTCTCCACTCGGTAGGGTTTTTAAATACTTAGGCGAGCACTGGGCTGCAGCTAAGCCCCCCGAGTGGGAGGTTTGCTCTCCACTCGGTAGGGTTTTTAAATACTTAGGCGAGCACTGGGCTGCAGCTAAGCCCCCGAGTGGGAGGTTTGCTCTCCACTCGGTAGGATTTTCAGATACTTAGGCGAGTGCTTGGACCGCAGCTAAGCCCCCGAGTGGGAGGTTTGCTCTCCAGTCGGTAGGATTTTCAAATACTTAGGCGAGTGCTCGGACTGCAGCTAAGCCCCCGAGTGGGAGGTTTGCTCTCCACTCGGTAGGATTTTTCAAATACTTAGGCGAGCACTGGGCTGCAGCTAAGCCCCCGAGTGGGAGGTTTGCTCTCCACTCGGTAGGATTTTCGAATACTTAGGCGAGTGCCTGACTGCAGCTAAGTCTCTGAGTGGGAGAACTTAGGCGAGTACTGGACTGCAGCTAAGCCCCCGAGTGGGAGGATTGCTCTCCACTCGGTAGGATTTTTCAAACTTAGGCGAGTGCCTGACTGCAGCTAAGTCTCTAAGTGGGAGAACTTAGGCGAGTACTGGACTGCAGCTAAGCCCCCGAGTGGGAGGATTGCTCTCCACTCGGTAGGATTTTTCAAACTTAGGCGAGTGCCTGGCTGCAGCTAAGTCTCTAAGTGGGAGAACTTAGGCGAGTACTGGACTGCAGCTAAGCCCCCGAGTGGGAGGTTTGTTCTCACTCGGTAGGATTTTTGAACACTTAGGCAAGCACTGGGCTGCAGCTAAGCCCCCGAGTGGGAGTCTGGCTCTCCACTCGGTAGGATTTTTCAAACTTAGGCGAAACGGATTCGCAGCTAAGTCACGCACTGGGGGATTTTGTATGCAAACAAAAGTGACAGCAATTATTGGAACACTCTTGTCTTTGATAAGAATGTATTGCAGAAATTTTTTCCTCATTACATCTCGCCCGAGTGAGAATTCAAGTGTAAAATGGGCGGAGTAGTTCCGCATTCCAAGCTCGTGGCTCGTCGATCCGGCGACCAACGTTGTAGAGATGATATGCTCCATTGTGGAGGACTCTGGTGATGATGAAGGGGCCTTCCCAAGTAGCAGCAAGTTTGTGTGGTTTCTGCTGATCCACTCGGAGGACCAAATCTCCTTCTTGGAAGGCTCGACTCTTCACATTTCTGGCATGGAATCGACGCAAGTCTTGCTGATAGATGGTCGATCTGATCATAGCCATTTCCCTCTCCTCCTCTAGGAGGTCGACTGCGTCTTGCCGGGCTTGCTCTGCTTCGTCTTCGTTATAAAGCTCGACTCTGGGGGCGTTGTGAAGTAGATCGCTCGGCAGGACGGCTTCGGCTCCGTAAACCAGAAAGAATCGCGTTCTTCCAGTCGACCGGTTCGGGGTGGTCCTCAGTCCCCACAAAACTGACGGAAGCTCGTCGACCCAAGCGCCTGCTGCGTGCTTGAGATCACGCATCAGTCGAGGCTTCAGTCCTTTGAGAATTAGACCATTTGCTCTTTCAGCTTGTCCATTCGACTGGGGATGCGCGACCGACGCGTAGTCGACTCGTGTGCCTTGAGAGGCGCAAAAAGCTCTGAACTTGTCTGAATCGAAGTTTGACCCATTGTCAGTGATGATGCTATGCGGGACCCCATATCTGAATATCAACTCTCTGACGAAACTGATAGCAGTGCTAGCATCAAGATTTTTGATAGGCTTGGCTTCAATCCATTTGGTAAACTTGTCGACTGCCACAAGCACATGTGTGAATCCGCTCCTGCCTGTTCTCAGTGGACCAACCATGTCCAGTCCCCAAACAGCGAAGGGCCAGACGAGTGGAATGGTCTTCAGAGCTGATGCTGGCTTGTGCGACATGTTGGAGTAGAACTGGCAGCCTTCACACTTGTCGACTATCTCTTTCGCCATTTCGTTTGCCCTGGGCCAGTAAAAACCCGCTCGGTATGCTTTGGCCACAATGGTCCGAGAGGACGCATGGTGACCACAGGTCCCCGAGTGGATATCATCAAGGATTATCTGACCTTCTTCTGGCGTTATGCACTTCTGACCGATTCCAGTTGCGCTTTCTCTATACAACTGTCCTTTTATGACTGTGAAAGCCTTGGATCGTGGACGATCTGTCGAGCCTCTTCCTCGTCCTCCGGGAGTTCTTTCCTTAGGATATACGCGATGTACGGTATCGTCCAGTCGGGAGTGATTGCCAAGACTTCCATGATTAGGTCGACCACAGCAGGAACTTTCGACTTCAGTCGGATCTGTGGCACTTTTCGGCTGCGGGGCTTCTTCTGTAAAAGGATCTTCTGGACTGACGGCGAGTGAATGTGTTCCAAGAACACGTTGCTGGGAATGGCTTCTCTCTTGGAGCCTATCTTTGCCAAATCGTCAGCTGCCTGATTTTTCAGTCGGGGGATGTGATGAAGCTCTAACCCCTCGAATTTCTTTTCTAGCTTTCTCACTGCATTGCAATAACCAGTCATAGCCGGACTTCTGACGTCCCACTCCTTCATCACCTGATTAACCACCAAATCTGAGTCGCCATAGACCATGAGGCGACGGACGCCGAGTGAAATGGCCATGCGCAACCCATATAAAAGTGCTTCATATTCTGCTTCATTATTGGAGGAATCGAAGTGAATCTGGAGAACGTATCTGAGCTTATCTCCTCGGGGGAGACCAATACTACCCCAGCACCGGAACCATTCAGCATCTTAGATCCATCGAAGAACATGGTCCAGTGCTCCGAGTGAACTTGAGTCGGAAGTTGCTGTTCAATCCACTCGGCGAAGAAATCTGCAATTGCTTGGGACTTGATAGCCTTCTTTGCTTCAAACTTGATATCTAGGGGAAGGAGTTCAATCGCCCACTTCGCCACTCGACCAGTTGCATCTCTGTTGTGCAAAATCTCTGACAGTGGAGCGTCGCTGACGACTGTAATGGAATGGTCAGAGAAGTAGTGTGCAACCTTCTTCGTGGTCATGTAAATCCCATATACAAGCTTCTGGTAATGGGGATATCTTTGCTTTCGAAGGAGTCAAAACTTCAGACACATAATATACTGGGCGCTGAACTCTGAAGGCCTTTCCTTCTTCTTCCCGCTCGACCGTAAGTACTGTACTGACAACTTGTCCTATGGCTGCAATGTAAAGCAGCAGAGGCTCTTTGCTGATTGGGGCAGCAAGCACCGGCTGGGTGGAGAGCAGAGCTTTGAGCTCTGCAAATGCTGCATCAGCTTCTGGAGTCCACTCGAACTTGTCAGACTTCTTCATCCGAGATGAGAAATGAATTGACTTAGGGCGGCCAAGCAGCCTGTAAGCTTTTGGACATCGTGCACGCGTACAGGACGCTTCATCCGGAGTATGGTGCCAACTTTTTCAGGATTGGCATCGATCCCCCGTTCAGAAAACGAGAAAACCGAGCAACTTTCCACCTGGGACTCCGAATGTGCACTTTGATGGATTGAGCTTGATATCATACCTCCTGAGGTTGGCAAAGGTTTCAGTAAGGTCAGTCCGCAGGTCGGAACCTTTCCGTGACTTGACCACAATATCATCCATGTATGCCTCCACATTCCGACTGATTTGAGTGAGCAAACACTTCTGAATCATCCTCATGAACGTGGCTCCAGCATTCTTGAGGCCGAAGGGCATGGTGATGTAACAGAAGCACCCGAATGGGGTGATGAAAGCCGTTTTGATCTCGTCGGGTCCATACAGACGGATCTGATGGTACCCTGAATAAGCATCTAGAAAAGACAAACGCTCACACCCCGCGGTCGAGTCGACTACCTGGTCGATGCGGGAAATGATCTTTCGGGCAGGCCCGATTGATATGTTTAAAGTCAATGCACATGCGAAGTGACTTGTCCTTCTTGGGGACCATGACAACATTGGCGAGCCACTCGGAGTGGTAAATCTCTCGGATGAACTCCGCTGCTAAGAGCCGAGCCACCTCCTCGCCAATAGCTTTCCTCTTCTGGACGGCGGACCGTCGAAGATGTTCTTTCGCAGGCTTGAACTTCGGGTCGACTCGTAGACGGTGCTCAGCCAGCCCCCTGGGAACTCCAGGCATGTCAGAAGGCTTCCATGAGAAGACGTCCCAGTTCTCACAGAGGAACTGGATGAGCGCTTCTTCCTATTTGGAGTCGAGCGTCATTGAGATGTGAGTCGGGGCAGCATCGGGGTCGGTCGGGTGAATGTGGGCTGGCTTTGTTTCACCGGACGACTGAAAAGCAGATTCTGAAGCAGGCTTCTTGGCTCGTAGCAATTCACTCGGATCAGCAGTCTTCTGGTACTCTTGCAGCTCAACAACTGCCATCTGAGCGTCAGCAATCTTTGAGCCTTTCTGAAAACACTCTTCTGCCTTCTTCCGATTGCCTGTAACAGTGATCACACCTTTGGGACCAGGCACATCTTCAATTTGAGATACACATAACATGGTCGAGCCATGAAGCGTGCGTAAGCTGGCCTGCCCAAAATGGCATTATAAGCACTTTGGAAGTCCACAACCTCAAATGTCAACTTTTCCTTGCGGTAATTCTTTGAATCACCGAAAACCACATCAAGAGCGATCTGGCCGAGTGATTCGGCTTTCTTCCCAGGAATGACTCCGTGGAAGCTCATGTTACTGGTACTGAGCCTGGACATCGGAATGCCCATTCCTTTCAATGTTTCAGCATACAATATGTTCAGGCCACTGCCACCATCCATCAGGACTTTGGTCAGTCGAGTGCCTTCGACAACTGGGTCGACCACCAAAGCTTGCCTCCCAGGGGTGGCAATGTGCGTAGGGTGATCAGACTGGTCGAATGTGATGGCAGTCTGAGACCACTTCAGATAACTGGGTGTTGCCGGAGCAACCATATTCACCTCACGGTTAATGACTTTCAGTCGACTTTTGCTTTCGACATCAGCAAAAATCATCAGGGTGGAATTGATTTGGGGGTATCCATCGTCACTATCTTCCTTGTCCTCAACTCTGTCCGACTCTTTTTCCTTATCTTTGGACTGTTTGCCCTGAAACTGCTGGATCAGGAGCCGGCACTGTCGAGTGGTATGCTTTGGGTAAATAAAATTACCCTCTTCATCTTTCTTGGTGTGGATGTGACATGGCAGATCCAAAACATCATTTCCATCTTGATCCTTGACTTTCTTGGGCTTCCAGGGGCCTTTGGGTTTTCCCTTGAAATTTCCCTGGGTTACGGCCAGGGCCTCCCCAGGGGCGGCTGGCTCGGCCTTCCGCTTCTGTTTCCGACTGGAGTTTCCTCCGGTTTCTTGGGCGACTGCCTTGTGCTTGCCACTCCGGAGTCGATCTTCGTCTTCACCATTAGCGTATTTGGTGGCAATCTCCATCATCCGGTTCAGAGACATCTCTCCAGTTCGACCGAACTTTAGATTCAATTCTCTGTATTTAACGCCTTCTTTAAAGGCACAAACTGCTTGATGGTCAGGCACATTCTCAACTGTGTGATGCAACGTGATCCACCTCTGGATGTAATCCCTCAGAGTTTCATTCGGTTTCTGTACGCAAGAACGCAATTCTGTAAGGCCTGCGGGTCGCTTGCATGTTCCCTCAAAGGTTGTGACAAACACTCGAGAGAGGTCCTCCCAAGTGTAGATGATGCTGGGTGCCAACTGATTTAGCCACGCTCTGGCTGAGCCCTCTAACATGAGAGGCAAATGCTTCATGGCCACCTCATCATTGCCACCGCCAATCTGTACAGCCACTCGGTAATCTTCGAGCCAAGTGTCAGGCTTAGACTCACCGGTGAACTTGCTGACTCCAGTCGCCAACCTGAAGTTGGGAGGAATCACTGCGGCTCTGATGGCTCGACTGAAACACTCTGGCCCCGAAACATGTACTCTGCTGCTGGCAGGCGCATCTCTGTTGTGGCCTTCCCGATGAGCTCTGTTCCTGTCAACCAAACCTTGAACGAGGATAGATCTCGCGTCAAAGCCTGGGTCCCTGGGGTCGACTGGAATCCTCTGCCCAACACTATGAGGGCGCCTGTCATCTCGATGTCGAGGCGCATATGACCCACTCCTCGGGGGAGGGGTTGGCACTCGACGTCGATCATCACGATCGGGTCGGTGATCATACTGCTCATTCCTTCTGTACTGATCATGCCGGTCACCACATCCCTCACGCCTCGGGGGCGATCTCGGGCTGTGAGCCGACTGGACTGTATCTGTTGCAACGGATCGACTGTGGATCCTATTCCGCGATTGAGAAACAGCGGAATTCTGGTTTCCCGCCGCCCGGAGCAAAGCTCTGATCTGCAACAAGCCCCTGCAAGCCTCCGACTAGGAGGGCTGAATCGGTTCTGCTATACGGGCTGCGCGGCCAAATTCTGAACTGGGGTTCGGTATACCTGCGTCGGCGGGAAGAGCTGACGTCGACTAGACTCGGGAGCCCGCTGACGCGCTTGCTCGTCGAGTGCCCGCTGGAGATTCTCCAGTCGAGTGCGCTCGGCCAAGTTAGCCAAGCGCGCGTCCTCCAAGGCCCGGGCCTCGGGGGTCTCTCCGACGATAGGAGTGTGGAGCGCGTCCATGTTCCAGCAGCGAAGCTCCTCTTGCCGTAATGACGTGAGAGGTTCAGGGAGATACTCATCGTGGGGATGCGACGGGTCGCCCCCACCCGCGCCTCCATCAGCGCGAGGGAAACCGGGAGGACCGTGCGTTCCATCGACCGCCAGAACCTCAGCCGCTGGGTCGCTGCTGTCGCACTCGGATGTGGTCTCCGCGGAGCCAGTCAAACAGGCCGTAGAGGGATTCGTCGGGCTCGATTGCCGCGACTTATGGGGCGGCCGACTGGCGAGCCACTGCATGCCTCACCCACCTCTGAAGTCTCGACCAACCGGAGCGCTTGCGCCGGTGGGAGACAGAGCGGGGAGACGACACGGGGGCCGACCGATACTGGGTCGACGGCTGCCGCAGGAGGACGCCACGAACGCATGCGCGGAAGTGCGTCGCACCGCGGACGGGGAGCGCGTCGATGTCAAGTGGTGCCTCCTGAAGCCAGGCGGAGTCGTCGGCGATGAACGTGAGCACGCCGAGGCGGATCTCGCGGCTCTCCACCAAAACTCCGCACGAAACCATGATCAAAGGGATCGGAAAAATCGCAACTTCTCCAATCAGGCACTAAGATTCCTGCCCCACGTTGGGCGCCAACTGTCGTGGTTCTAACTCTGACAGTGATGTAGGGGGGGGTGTATGGAGAGGCTAGATCTCAGCTATTGGAAAGTTGTAAACACACGAGGATTACAAGTTCAGGCCCTTCTCGGAGGAAGTAACAGCCCTACGTCTCGGTGCCCGGAGGCGGTCGATTGGATTACGTGTGTATGAATAACAGGGGTGCGAACCCTCCATACTGAGGAGGGGGGTGGCTTATATAGAGTTCGCTGGCCCTCTCCTGCCCTAAGTGATGCAGGGTTTAAGGTACATTTAAGGTTGGGCATTGCTGGTAACGCCCCTAATAAAGTGCTATAATGACCATAAAGACTACTTAATAGCCGACCATTTGCCTGCGGAGTGACTTTAGATCTCCTGGCAGTCGAGTGGTTGGCTTCATGGTCGAGTGATAGCTTCTTGGTCGAGTGTCTTGAACCCGTCGAGTGGGATACCTTCAAGTCGATTGAAAGGTGACTTCTTCTAGGGATGTCCTTGGGTAGGGTTCTTTTGGACAGGTTCGTGCCCCTACCCTAGGTACATAGCTTCATCAATAGTTTCAATATAATGCATATGATTTGGAGAGATAGAGTTTCAGATAGATAGCATAGAGAGGTTAGGGTCCGATCACATTCACTTAGTTCAAAAGATTCAACAAGAAGACATAGCTATAAGTGAATGCTGTAGAGGACAGAACACTAGTATATATATATAATCAACATAGTGAAGATAATCATGAAGACATGTTGAGATTGAAGCCAAACCAAATGTGAAGACATAGCAAGGTAACGCCATGAGTGAAACACTCCAAAATAGAACATTTGGTGGTGGCGTTACCCACCGTATAGGAAGTATTAGACCCAGACACGACGCACAATTATCGTGGCGCTCCGAAGTCAAATTCCACATTAATGTATTCACACTTAGAATGTATGTCTTCATTGATTGAAGATATACTTTACTTTGTGTGTTGCACATCTAAGTCATCAATATGCATAAGGGTTAGTATGTGTGCCTGATCACATGACATTTGAGGATTCCAGGATATTTAGCTCACATCATAACTTGCAAAATCTCTTCTCATCCAAGGGCTTGGTGAAGATATCTGCCAATTGCTCTTTAGTGTTGACGTGTATGATATCAATATCTTCCTTCACAACATGATCTCTGAGAAAGTGATGACGAATTTCAATGTGCTTTGTCTTCGAGTGCTGAACTGGGTTGTTGGCAATCTTGATGGCGCTTTCGTTGTCGCAGTAGAGTGGCACTTGCTTCAGATGAATGCCATAGTCTTTAAGCGTTTGCTTCATCCACAGAAGCTGAGCGCAGCAAGATCCAGCAGCAATGTATTCAGATTCAGTAGTGGAGAGAGATACACAGTTCTGCTTCTTTGAAGACCAACATGCAAGTGATCGTCCCAGAAAGTGATATGTGCCTGATGTAGACTTGCGATCCACTTTGTCACCAGCATAATCAGCATCTGAGAATCCAACCAGATCAAACTCTGATCCCTTTGGATACCATAATCCTAGAGTTGGGGTGTGAGCCAAATATCGAAGAATTCGCTTCACAGCTAAGTGATGCGACTCCTTTGGTGCCGCTTGAAATCGAGCACACATGCAAACACTAAGCATAATATCTGGCCTAGATGCACATAGATAAAGTAAAGAACCAATCATGGAGCGGTATACCTTTTGATCAAACTCTTTACCATTGTCGTCAGGACCCAGATGATGCTTGGCTGGCATTGGCGTCGTGAAGCCTTTGCAGTCTTGCATACCGAACTTCTTCAGGCAATCTTTAAGATACTTCTCTTGAGATATGAAGATGCCGTTGCGTTGCTGTCGTATTTGAAGACCGAGAAAGAACTTCAGCTCTCCCATCATAGACATTTGATATTGCTCTTGCATCATATATCCAAACTCTTCACTGTACTTCTGATTGGTGCAGCCGAAGATAATGTCATCCACATATATTTGGCACACAAACAGTTCACCATCATATGTCTTCGTGAAGAGAGTGGGGTCGAGAGAACCAGGTATGAAGCCTTTGCTCTTCAGGAAGTATTTGAGTGTGTCATACCAGGCCCGAGGGGCTTGTTTGAGGCCATACAGTGCCTTGTTGAGCTTGTATACCATGTCAGGATGTTTTGGATCTTCAAAGCCAGGAGGTTGTGCAACATACACTTCTTCTTCAATCTTGCCATTGAGGAAGGCGCTCTTCACATCCATTTGATAAGAAGTATGTTGTGATGATTTGCATAGGCCAGCAGTATGCGTATGGCTTCAAGTCTAGCCACAGGAGCAAATGTTTCATCGAAGTCAATGCCTTCCACTTGAGTATATCCTTGAGCAACGAGACGAGCTTTGTTTCTGACAACTTGACCATGCTCATCTTGCTTGTTGCGGTATATCCATTTGGTGCCTATTATGTTGTGCTTCCGAGGATCGGGACGCTTAACCAGTTCCCATACATTATTCAGCTCAAACTGTTGAAGCTCGTCTTGCATAGCTTGAATCCATTCAGGTTCCATGAAGGCTTCTTCAACTTTCTTGGGTTCTGTTATTGAGACGAATGCGAAGTGCCCACAGAAATTTGCTAGCTGAGTTGCCCTTGAACGAGTGAGTGGACCGGGTGCATTGATGCTATCAATTATTCTTTCAATCTGCACTTCATTGGCAACGCGAGGATGTACAGGGCGAAGATTTTGCTCTTGCTGATCATTGTCGTTGTTAGAAGGAATGTCTTCAGGCTGAGCATTGTCTTCATGTTGATCAGGTGCTGAGATGATAAGTTCTTCTTCAGGATGAGCTTCAGAAGGTATAATTTCTCCAGTTCCCATTAGCTTGATTGATTCACTGGATGGAACTTCATCTAGCACATTTGGCAGTTGCTCTCTTTGTGAACCGTTGGTCTCATCGAACCGCACATCCACTGTTTCAACCACTTTGTAATGAAAGAGATTGAAGACTCTGTAGGAGTGCGAATCCTTTCCATATCCAAGCATAAAACCCTCATGTGCTTTTGGTGCAAACTTTGAGGTGTGATGTGGGTCCTTGATCCAGCACCTGGCGCCAAATACTCTGAAGTAACTGACATTTGGCTTCTTGCCAGTAAGGAGCTCATAAGATGTCTTGTTCAGAAGCTTGTGAAGATAAACACGATTGATTGTATGGCATGCAGTATCAATGGCTTCAGGCCAGAATTTTCTTGGAGTCTTGTATTCATCTAGCATCGTTCTGGCCATCTCAATGAGTGTTCTGTTCTTGCGTTCGACGACCCATTCTGCTGTGGCGTGTACGGGGCTGAGAATTCATGTGTGATGCCCAAGGTATCAAGATATGTATCAAGGCCAGTGTTCTTGAATTCAGTGCCATTGTCACTTCTGATATGCTTTATCTTGGCGCCATAGTTGTTCATTGCTCGATTGGCGAAGCGTCTGAAGACATCCTGCACTTCAGTCTTGTAAAGGATTATGTGCACCCAAGTATATCTAGAATAATCATCAACAATGACAAAGCCATAGAGACAAGCAGTAGTAGTAAGAGTTGAGTAATGAGTGGGACCGAAAAGATCCATGTGAAGCAGTTCGAAGGGTCGAGTAGTGGTCATGATTGTCTTCGAGGGATGTTTGGCCCTCGTCATCTTTCCTGCCTCACAGGCACCGCATAAGTGATCTTTCTTGAACTTGACGCCCTCGATGCCTATGACATGCTTCTTCTTTGCCAGGGTGTGGAGGTTCCTCATGCCAGCATGCCCAAGCCTCCGATGCCAGAGCCAGCATTCTGAAGCTTTTGCTAGAAGACATACGGCAAGCTGTGGTCCTGCTGAGAAATCTACCACGTACAAATCATCTTTTCGATACCCTTCAAATACTAGAGACTTGTCAGATTCCATTAGAACAAGGCAACGATATTTTCCAAATATTACGATCATGTTTAAATCGCAAAGCATTGAGACAGACATTAAGTTGAAGCCAAGGGATTCAACAAGCATGACTTTATCCATGTGTTGATCCCTTGAGATTGCAACTCTACCTAGACCCAATACCTTACTTTTACCAGTGTCAGCAAATGTGATGTGGCTCTTGTCGGATGGACGTAAGGTTGAGTCCATAAGAAGGCTTCTTTTGCCAGTCATGTGATTTGTACACCCACTATCAATAATCCATTCTGAAGACGCTGGTGTCGTACCCTACAGTGCAGTTAGGGGGATAGGCTTCACGAAGAGCATTGTGAAGCAAAAACATTTGACGAACCAGTGGGTTATGAAAGCTTAGATCCAGATTAGGACTAATAGGGAGAGTAGCAAGCGATTCAGGAACGAAGTACATAGTAAGACCATTCGGGCATTTGATCTTGCGCCCTACAAGATGTTTAAGGTCCCCAGCAATAGCGTCAGACGATTTTGGTTTTCTGCTGGAGACCTTTCCCTGCAAAAGAGAGTTAAGCTTTCTTAGCCACCCACATCTTCAAGGGTGGCTTAGAAGCAATAAGTCTAAGTGCAGCATCTGAGAACTTTGGCTTTGGAGCCCTAGCAAACAGTCTTGCAGGCGGACAATAGTACTCATAAGAATAAGCAGAATAGTTCTTGGTCTTATGAACATGGCGGTTTGATGAACCGCTCTCATATTCATATGCCTGAGTATGGTTTCCCTGCAAAACATTTGCGTTAGTGCGACTCAGGTGAGTCCTCTGTCTGTATGAAGCCTTTGGACCGTATGAAGCCTTTGGTCTGAGGTTTGTCTTCTTCACGTGAGGTGTCATGATGACATTCACAGGAAGATTCTCCAGACACCTTTTCGGAACCCAGATCTTCTTCATAGGCGGTCCATTCCTGCAGTTAGTACCAATGTACCTGGCAAACACTTCACCATTCTGATTCTTAAACAGTTTATAGTTTGCATCAAAGGATTCATCAATGATAATGGGGTTAGCACAAGTGAAGCCAGATAGATTGGATGGATCTGCTGAAGGTTCCTTTGCAGCAACCCATGTGGTTTTGGGGTACTGCTCAGGTTTCCAGTAAGAGCCATCAGCATTCATTTTCCTTACGAACCCAACACCCTCTTTCCTCGGGTTTCGGTTCAGAATCTGCTTTTTGAGGACATCACATAGTGTCTGATGCCCTTTAAGACTTTTGTACATCCCTGTTTCAAGCAATGTCTTCAACCTAGCATTCTCATCAGCAATAGCAGTGGTATCCTCAGCAGAGGGGTTAGTTACCACATCAACAGTTGAAGATATTGCAACAGTAGTAGCAGTAGAACATTCAGCAACAGAAGTAGCATTATCACGCTCAATGCATTTAAGACATGGTGGTTCAAATCCTTCCTGAGCGGAACTGATCTGTTTGGCGCGAAGTGACTCGTTTTCCTTTTGAAGATCTTCATGAGCCGCTCTCAATTTCTCAAGATCTTGCTTCCTTTGAAGATAATCATAGGAAAGCTTTTCATGAGTTGTTGAGAGAGTTTCATGACGACTTTCAAGTTCCTCATACTTAACGTGAAGATTTTTTATGTCTTCAATTAAGGATTCAGATCGAGTCATTTCAGCACCTAACAGATCATCGCTTCTGTCTAACAGTTTTTGAATATGTTCCATAGCTTTCTGTTGTTCAGTTGCAATTTTAGCAAGTGTTTTGTAGCTGGGTTTTGAACCACAATCAGAGTCATCGTCACTAGATGTTTGATAGTGAGTAGTGCGTGTGTTTACCTTGGCACCGCGTGCCATGAAGCAGTAGGTAGAAGCGGAGTAGTCCTTGTCATTTGCATCGGTGTCGGTGATGAAGTCATTGTCTTCAGTGTTGAAGATGGACTTGGCAACGTATGCTGTAGCCAGACTTGCGACGCCTGAATCGGACTCCTCCTCAGACTCCACCTCCGCCTCCTCAGAAGCGGACTCCTCCTCTGAATCCATTTCCTTGCCAACAAACGCACGTGCCTTGCCAGATGAGCTCTTCTTGTGTGATGAAGACTTTGAGGAAGACTTGGAAGAAGACTTTGAGTATTTCTTCTTCTTCTTGTCGTCAGAGTCATATTCCTTGCTCTTCTTCTTCTTTTTGTTCTCATTGTCCCACTGTGGACACTCAGAGATGAAGTGGCCAGGTTTCTTGCACTTGTGACATGTTTTCTTCTTGTAGTCGTGAGCAGAAGCTTCATCATTCCTTGAGCTTGATCGGGAAGACTTTCTGAAACCTTTCTTCTTGGTGAATTTTTGGAACTTCTTCACAAGCATAGCAAGTTCCCTTCCAATGTCTTCAGGATCATCCGAACTGCTGTCAGATTCTTCTTCAGATGAGGAGACAGCTTTTGCCTTCAAGGCACGAGTTCGCCCATAGTTTGGACCGTAGATATCTCTTTTCTCAGAAAGCTGAAACTCATGTGTGTTGAGCCTCTCAAGTATGTCAGACGGATCGAGTGTCTTGAAATCAGGACGTTCTTGAATCATCAGGGCTAGGGTGTCAAACGAACTATCAAGTGATCTCAGTAGTGTCTTGACGACTTCATGTTTGGTGATCTCAGTAGCGCCGAGGGCTTGAAGCTCATTTGTGATGTCAGTGAGTCGGTCAAATGTGAGCTGGACATTCTCATTGTCATTTCGCTTGAAGCGGTTGAAGAGGTTGCGAAGGACACTGATTCTCTGATCTCTCTGGGTTGAGACGCCTTCATTGACCTTGGAGAGCCAGTCCCAGACCAGCTTAGATGTTTCCAAAGCACTCACACGGCCATACTGTCCTTTGGTCAGATGACCACAGATGATATTCTTGGCAGTAGAGTCCAGTTGAACGAACTTCTTGACATCAGCAGCAGTGACACCTTCTCCAGCCTTGGGAACGCCGTTCTTGACGACATACCATAGGTCGACGTCAATGGCTTCAAGATGCATGCGCATCTTATTCTTCCAGTAGGGATATTCAGTTCCATCGAAGACGGGGCACGCAGCGGAGACTTTAATTATCCCTGCAGTCGACATAGCTAAAACTCCAGGTGGTTAAACGAATCACACAGAACAAGGGAGCACCTTGCTCTGATACCAATTGAAAGTGCGTTATATCGACTAGAGGGGGGTGAATAGGCGATTTTTATGAAAGTCTTCAAAACGTGGAAGTTATGAAGACAAACGATAGAAATAAACCTATTACCCTGCAGCGGAAGGTAGACTACACTAGGCAAGCCATAGTCAAGTATTCAATAGAGTGAAAGCACAATGACTAATAGCAACAATGTAGTAAGGATCAGGTAGGAAGATATTGTGAAGCCACACAGAACACACAGTCACTCAGTGAAGACAAAAGATAGTGCGAACATACAATGACTTCACAAGGAGTAACAGTAAGTAAAGGGAAGGGAAGATGAAACCAGTGACTCGCTGAAGACAATGATTTGTTGGACCAGTTCCAGTTGTTGTGACAACTGTACGTCTGGTTAGGGCGGCTAGGTATTTAAACCTTAGGACACACAGTCCCGGACACCTAGTCCTCACCGTATTCCCCTTGAGCTAAGGTCACACAGACCTCGCCCAATCACTCTGGTAAGTCTTCAAGGTAGACTCCCAAACCTTCACAGACTTCGTTCACTGGCAATCCACAATGTCTCTTGGATGCTCAGAATGCGACGCCTAACCGGCTGGAGGATGCACAGTCCTCAAGTGTAATAAGTCTTCAGATCACACAGATAAGAATTAAGTGATGCCTAATTCTCTTTGGCTCTGGGTGGTTAGGGCTTTATCCTCGCAAGTCTCTCTCAAAGGCTTCGAGGTGGGTTGCTCTCAAACGACAAAAGCCGTACTCTGAATTTGAGCAGCCAGCCATTTATGGTTGTAGGGGGTGGGCTATTTATAGCCATTGGCAACCCGACCTGATTTGTCCGAAATGACCCTGGGTCACTAAGGAACTGACACGTGTTCCAACGGTCAGATTTCAAACTCACACGACAACTTTACTTGGGCTTCAAGGAAAGCTGACTTGCCCGACGCTGGACAAGATTTGCTCTCAAAGTCTTCACTCGAAGACATAGGTTTTGTTTAAGCATCACTTCAGTTATTCTGACTGGTTCTCTTGGGCCCCACTTAACAATACGGTGGTTCCTATGACTCAACACAGAAGAAAGAGAACTACGAAAGATCTAAGTCTTCGAGCTCCATAGGCTTCATGTGGTGTCTTCTCTTGTCATAGTCTTCAATGTGAATATCTTCATATACCACCTTTGACTTCAATGTCTTCATACATTTTTAGGGGTCATCTCTGGTAGGAAAACCGAATCAATGAGGGACTTCTACCTGTGCTATCCTGCAATTCTCACAAACACATTAGTCCCTCAACTAGGTTTGTCGTCAATACTCCAAAACCAACTAGGGGTGGCACTAGATGCACTTACAAAGACTATTACATGTTTGGCTTCATACTGTCTTCCATTCTGATCCTTTCTACCTAGTTGCTGATAGGCTTCGTACTTTCACTGTATTGCTTACCTTACTATGGCTTGTCTAGTGTAGTCTATCTTCCGCTACATATCAATAGGTTCATTTCATTTGTTTGTCTTCAAAGACCTCGTGTTTTGAAGACTTTCATAAAAATTGCCTATTCACCCCCCTCTAGTCGATAACTAGCACTTTCATGGTGCGACATCTTACCTTGCATGGTATGTCCAACTGTCTTAGGTTTCCATGTGGGGTATGTAGCAAAGCCAACATTCGGTGACCGTCGATACGTCCCCTTGGAAGTCTAAGATAATATTTTGGTTAAACTAAGAAACAGTTTGTGTAAATGTTGATCAACTTGGCTAGGCCTTGCCCATGCTTTAATAATAGATTGGCTCCACCATTGACTATAGTAAACATTTCATGTGGTTAATCAAAATCTTTCAGGTTGGTCTAACTTGTTTAGCATCATAGTTTTTTTCAATGAATATTGGTGGGCACACCTAGACTCAGAGATGATAACTTCAAAAGATCTTGATACCTTTTTTAATGTGAAACATAGTTGTGTTGCTCGTGTCGTACCATTTTATTTGAATGTTACATTCCCGATCTATTACACTCACCATTTCATATAAATCACAAGCACTAGTCTTAGATACACTATGATCTTGTGGGAGAAGAAATGGAAATAGAGAAGAGAGAGAGAGAGAGCCGCCGCTATCGTGCCTTGCCGGATGCAATTGGGTGCCTTTTCCTAGTTGACCCCTAGCCTTAAGTAGTTATTGGCGGAGGGAATGGTGGGCCACTCTTGTCATTGACAAATTTGGGCCCATATTATCGCTTGTGATGTTGATGATGACCCACAATTATAGGGGATCAATCGTAGTCCTTTGGATAAGTAAGAGTGCCAAACCCAACAAGGAGCATGAGGGATTAATAAGTGGTTTTCAGCAAGGTATTCTCTGCAAGTGTTGTAAGACAGTTGTGACGGATAGTTTTATAGTAAAATAATTGGTAACAAGTAACCAAAGTAGCAAGGTGCAGCAAGGTTTCCCAATTATTAATATTACTAAGGGCAAGTCGGAAGTACTTCTTATAGTGATTAAAGCGTTCTCAAGGACACACGAGAATTTCATCTAGTCACTTTCACCATGATTCATTGACTCGTGTTCATTGCTTTGATAAATTTTTATGTGGGTAGGCCAGAGCTAAGTTGTTGTTCTTATTTGATCAAACAACCTACTTATGATTATCCCCTCCATGCAAGCATCCACAAATACAAGAGAAAAATTAAGATAAATATAACCATAGCATTAGACAAAATTATCCAAATCAGCTGCTTACGGAACATCTCATAAACTGGGGTTTAGATTTCTGTCACTCTCGCAACCCATCATCTATAGACTAATCCCACAATGCCTTCCCCTAGGCCCAAGCATGGTGAAGTGTCATGTAGTCGATGTTCACACAACACCACAAGAGGAAGAACAACATCAAAACACTAAACAAAAACCCACTTCACATATTACCTATAACAGGACTTCTCCCATGTCCTCAAGAACAAACAGAACTACTCACAAAGCATAATTGTGTTCATGACAAGAGGAGATAAATAAGTGGCTAAAAATCTGAACATATAGTCTTCCACCAAGTAAACCAACTAGCATCAACTACAAGTTGTAAATAAACACTACTAGCACTCCTAGGTATGAATGTGAGGTTTGATACAAAGATTGAAAGCAAGGGAACAAGTACAGTTTGGAGATGAGATGGTTCTCGTGAAGATGTTGATGGAGATGACTCCTCCCATGATGAGAGGAGCATTGATGGTGATGATGACTTCGATTTTCCCCTCCCGGTGGGAAGTTTCCCCGGCGGAATCGCTCCACCGGAGAGCAAAAGTGATTCTGCCTAGGTTTTGCCTCGAGATGGCGGTGGCTCGTCCCGAAAGTCTTCTATTTATTTTTTCTAGGGAAAATGGCTTCATATAGCAGAAGATGGGCATCGATGGACCTCCATGGGCCCCACAAGTGCAGTCGGCGTGCCCCTGAGCTTGTGGGACCATGCAGGGTCTTCTCTGGTATATTTTTCTCACAGTATTTTTTATATATTCAAAAATAAATCTTTATAAATTTTCACATCAATTGGACCTCCGGAGCTCTATTGTAGCTTTCTCAAACTTAGAATTCCAGTTGCCGGCAATCTCCCTTTTGTGGTGTATCTTATATTTTAAGAGAGAAAAGACATTAGAATTGCATCAAAAAGTGGAATATAGCTTTAAAATAATAAAAATAATAGTAGGAAAACATGATGCAAAATGGACGTATCAGTGGATGATCCTTGCTGGCCGACCAATGACACGGTCCTGTCCCTGATTGGTCCCAGTGGCCATGGCCGTGCTCACAGCGTTAGCTAGAATATTTGGTTGACGTGGCATCAGTCTTCACAAACTCATTTTGCGCGGCTCTGGTACACACCAGTAATGATCTCACCACACATAAGTTGCTTTAAGATTCGGGCCACAGAGAGCTATTATTCCTCCCTTTTTGCTATACAAAATGAACACCAGGTCGAATAGAACTATTGGCCCCCACCATTGTCCTTACATGAAGGCATGGATGTGACTGCCCACTCTCTCTCTTCTCTCATACACGCATGCATATATCTGTTCTCTCTCGCTTGCAAATCCATAGATTTTATTTCATCTAGCCAATTAAAAACATTTATGTCCTTTAAAACAAGGTTCATTTTTGAAACAATTTATATATTTGAATTAATCATGCCAAGGCCTTTAGAACTAAACCAAATTTGAATACATTTCAAACACGTTTAAATTTCAATGTTTCACATTTCGTATGTGGAACAAACCAATTTCAGTTGAAAAATGTGATTTTTGGGAAGCAAGACAGTGGAAAGTGAAATATAGGTTCTGAAATGTGCAACTGCAATAGATGTGATTTTTGTTATTTCAACAATGTGCAATTGAAATAGATGTGAGGTTTGTGCAACAAGCCAGAAGTGAAATGTAGTTTCTGAATTGTGAAATAACAACAATAGAAAGTAAAATTATAATGTATCATTGTGAAACTGATTATTTGAAAATATGAAATAATTTTATTTCCAAAGAGTGAAATAGTTTATTTAAGAAATGTGCAAATAAAATAGATGTTTTTTGTAAAACAAGCCAGTCATTCTGAATTGTGAAATAGTAATCACAAAAAGTGAAATTATAATATATCATTGTGAAACTGATTATTTTGGAAATATGAAATAATTTATTTCAAAAGAGTGAAACGGGTCATTTGAGAAATGTGCGATTGAAATATATATTATTTTTGTGAAACAAGCCTGTAGAAAGATAAATGTAGGCTCTAAATTTTGAAATAGTAGCCACATAATTGAAGTTGTAATGTGACAAAGTGAAACTGATTATTTGAAAATGTGAAATAATTTATTTCAAAAAAGGTGAAATAGGTTATTTCAGAAATGTGCGATTGAAATAGTTGTTATTTTTGTGCAATAAGCCAGTGGAAAGTGAAATGCAGGTTTAAAATTGTGAAATAGCAACTACAAAAAATTAAATTGTAATTTATCAATGCGAAATTGATTATTTCAAAATGTGAAATGTATGTTCGAATTAAATGTGGTTGAACAATATTCAAGATTGGTCTCATTTTAAATATTTTGGCACAAGGACTTCAAATATGAAAAAAATATATCATAAAACGAATATATGGTTTAAAATATATGGGGGAAGCGAGAGAGAGTGGGTCTGCCATATTACTGTTGTCATGCATGTAAAGTACACTGGTGAGCCTGATACTGAAATATCTATATTTCATATACAAGAGAAAACTTTCTTATACAGCACATGAGTAAGTATACGGTTCGAGGTGTCAGTAGCTGATTGGCTAGGCAGGTGCTGGTAGGTAGCTCAATTTCCCACTTTCCAGCATTCTTGCATCGAAACTGCTTGGCAGACGACAAAGGCATGCACAGCTGCACGACGGGAGTGCTGGCCGTCTGCTACCCTTTAATGATACATATGAACGAACGGATATGCACTATCGTGCACAAATCGTCTGAAACTATACTGTTTTTGCATGTGTCTTCCATTGGGTCTCTAACATTGAATCACTAAAGTGGGTTTTCGTGCTAAATAATACTCTGTGTTTCACTTGGGACCTCGGGTGTTCATATTTCAACCATGGCTGACGTACCCATGCTATTATTACGGTCCCATGAGCCAATATGGTTAGCTGAAATCTCAATGAAGCTATCCATCAATGATAGTTTTTCAAAAAAAAAAAAATCCAACAATGACAAGGTCGACCTGAGCAGACTAAGGCATAGTCTAGTGATGAAAAGGGGCTGATGCCTTTCCACCCACCCAGCAATGGCAGAGCTACGAAGGAAAACCTCGACTGGCGAAACTAAAAGAAAACACAAAATATTTCAACCCAAGCAATGGACGAAGAGCTGCCGCTGAAAAATCTTTCTCAACTTCATATGTAATTGTACCATATCTCTTTGTCTTTTGAAAACTAAATTGATTCTACATTGATTAGCCTGCCCATGACAATTATCTACCAAATTAAGATGTGTATTATCAATTGATTTAATTTCAGCGTGCTACAGCCTACAACCTATATTTTATAGGAAAATTAGTACTGACCAATGAGTAAGAGATGAGAGTTTGGAGGGTGCGGATGTTCCTGAGCAGCAGCGCTCGACGTCTAGGTTACTACTCGCCCGGCTGCCCGCTACCGCTGCTACCTGTGTCTCCTGGGGCATGTGTCGCCCTTAGGCCTCCGCACCGCTCGGTGCTGCTACTTGTTGCCATGGTGTGACCGGCAGCTCAACCTCCGCAGCTCCGTGCGACATCTCTTTGGCCCTCCCTGCAGCTGTACGCGTGATTCGTGCCTTAGCGTCGGTCTGCTACTCTGTTGGATAGGAAAGCAATCAAGGGAGGCATCGAGCTGCTACTCTGCTCGATAGGAAGAGCAATCAAGGGAGGCATCGAGCAACAGAGGCTGGATGCAAGAAAAGAATAGGGACGAGGCGAGGCTACATGCAAAAGCCAGTCGTATATTTGTACTACTATATGTATTTTTACTTCAGAGACTGGGTGGGCCATGGCACGCTTTTGCCCTCACGAAGCTTCGGCAATGCCACCTAGGTTCAAAGCATGATACTTGCTGGGTTTGTTGCATCAATATACTGTAGGGGTTTTCTTACAGTCTTTCTATAAAAAAAGACAAGGTTGACCTGATCGATGCTGATCCTAATAATGGAGTCGGCGCAAGAAGATCCGCCATGAGCATACCGTATCAATCAATTTGTAGCGTGTCGCGATGGAGAACCTGGCTTCGGCCATGGGGGTAGTGCCATGTTGCAACTAGCAGCGCGTAACCTTGTTGCGGCGCGTATATTTGCGTGGGAATCCCAAAACTAGCCAAAGCCAACCCGTTGGTGACAGCAAATCCCCCGGACACATGACGAAAGCTGTTTGGATATATCATACATGTCCTCCGACCGCGGCTCCAGCAAATTAGGTTGCTTGATGGATCGCGTTTTCGGTTCATGTTCTTCAGGCTGCTAGTATTTAAATCGTGCGATCAAGGATCATGTTCTTTTCTTCTTCTTTTTCCGGGATCACAGGTCCATGCATGTTTTGGCATGATACATGTTAAATCATGTACCGGCCAGTTTGACGTAGAAGCCTATGTCTGTGAATAAGTGTACATCTAGGTTTTGTCTTAAGTTAAAGTTACGAAACTTTGACTAACTTTATAGGAAAAAGTAGCAGCATTTATTGCACTAAATTGGTATCAGTAGATTCGTTTTGAAATGTACTTTCATAATATACAAATTTGATGTCATACATGCTACTACTTTTTTCTATAAAGTTGGTCAAAATTTTAAAACTTTGATTTAAAACAAAAGGTAAAAATACACTTATTCATAGACAGAGAGAAAAATACACTTTAACTTAGAACAAGAGGTAAAACTTTGAGTATGTTGTAGCTGGCTAGCTAGCTAAGGTGCCGTTTTTGTTTCGTAGCTAACCAAGCAGTGGGCAGTTCGACTGAGTGAAAAATTCACAATCGATGAATTCAGAAATCGGGGATCTTGTCCCGCTTGAGACAAGCGCATCCTGTCCAGAGTCAGCACATCCTGCACAGGGGTACATATGAACCTGCTTTTCAAAAATGTACTATTAACACATTTTTTAATGTCTAAAAATTCTAAACAAAATTTGATGCATACATGTTCGCAAAAGTATGTCCATTGACAAAGTATTTTTATTTTGTCTTAGTAAAAAGACAAATTTTAGTACTTCTAAATAGCGCCTCGCGGCACAATATTTTGTCTTTTTTACATAGGCTAAAAAAATGTTTTTTCATGAAACTTTTTGCACACATATAGAATATGGAGATGTCAGCGCACACTTCTTTTTTAGAATTTTTTAACATTTTAAAATGTTTTTTTCAAAGTGGATTCACATGTATCCGGGTTCATTCATGCACTTCCGATCCTGTCCATTACTATTTTGATGATACAAGAACAGGTTATCTTACGTACGCGTTTTGCCAGGCTTACCCCCGTGTGCCACCGTCACGCCCGCCGGCTGCTCCGCACTGCCCGGCCGGCCGGTCGACGCACCATGATACCATCACCATTGCCAAACCTCCAGCGCTGCGGCCTGCGGCCCCCGCCTCCGCCTCCCCTCCCGCGAGCGTCGGCAACGTCCGTTCCGCTGCCATATGGTCAGCGCTTCGTATTTGGGCCGGGCGTGGCGAAAAAAAGAAGCCTATCAAGCACAACCGGCCCAAATCCCCTGGTTGTGTTTGATAGGCTTCTCTTTTTCGGGCTGGTTGTGGTTCATGGGCTTCTATTTGATGTTGTGCCGTTGCTATGCTCAGTGCCTTTTGAGCCCACAGAATAAGATGAACCCCACCCCCTCAAAAAAAGAAGGGGACGAAGGAGAAGAACCCTAGGCGGCTCCCTGTGACTCAACCCCCCGCAGCCCGGCGCCGGCGCGAAGCGAGAAGAAGGCATGGGGCGGCCGTACGCAGTGAAGGGGAAGAAGAAGCGGAAGCTGGAAGGCGGCGAAGCCTCGCGCGCCCCTCCGGTCGACGCCGAGGCGGTGGAGCAAGAGGTGAAGGAAAATGAGGAGGTGATGGAGGGGGAGGCGGCGGCAGAGGAAGCTTTTGCCGAGGAGGTGGGGGAGGGGATCCCCATCGTGCCCCGCCCGGTCGACAGTAAGCGGCGGCCGGGCGCTATCTTCGTACTTGAGAGGGCCTGCCTCGAGGTCGGCAAAGTCGGCAAGGTATGCTAGTACTATGGACTCTCGACCAATAAATCAGTAATTTATTTCTCACTGTGGCCGATTATTTCTCGTTCGGTGGTCGAATTGAGACTTAGAGATATTTGTTCGAGTAGCTGGTTTATTCATGTGGTAGTTTAGTTTAACACACGGTACGAGTAGGGGAAATAGTGGAACAAAAGTTGCACTGTCCTGAAATTGTTTGAATGTAGAAGCATGCCTCCCGTAATAGTATAAGAGCGGACTTCGAAAAAGATGCTAATGTCTTAAGCTGCAGCATACGGACGAGACTTGCCTGCTCCCCCGGCGTGCGCCCATCCGTGCTCCCGCATACGTGGCATGATTTGATTGGAACAAAATAAGGCCCGGCCCCACCCCCTTAAAATCAGGGGGGGAGATGATTAGATTAGAAAGAAAAAAGAGAAAAAGACAGCCGTAGGATGGAGTGGGAGCACGGATGGGAGCATGAGGAGGGAGCAGGCAAGCCGGATCCGCAGCATACTTGCAGAATGCTACAGTTGAATTAGTGAGCATAATAAATCTAATAGTGAGCGATGAACATGTCTTGTCCTGATTTATTGGCAAGGTTAACGCTAGGCATAAATTCGTAATTATTTTCTTCCCTTCCCTTTGGAGGATAGGTTATTGTGTGCATGCATTGTGGATGGGCTGTGCACGAGTAGGTAGCAATGGTCGAAAATTAGTGGCTGCTAGCATGTAAAGAGCAAGTGTTAACTAATTACACCAGAGTAGTCACAATCCTTCTACAATATCTGGTGATTAAAGAGGTCAACGCCTCGTACTAAATAAAAATCCCTTATTTTATGTCAGTTTTAGTGATTATTGTAACTGTTTCTGTAGGGTATGCAAATCTTGAATTCGGATGATCACGCAAACTATTTAAGGAAGCAGAATCGCAATCCAGCTGATTACAGGCCTGATATCATTCACCAGGTATTCTAAATTTCCGTCATTATTATTTTATTTCTGATGCTGTAATATGAATATAAAGCTGTCTTATTTATTACTACCTCCGATCCATAAATATGTCGCAGTTTTGAACTAAACCCAGTTCAAAATTGTGACACTTATTTTGGATCGGAGGGAGCATTATCCACCCAGAAGTTCCTGTTGTATGTCTAAGGGAAGTAAATTTAATTTGGTTGTCAACGCGACCTAATGCCATAGCATTTGTTTCCTCTCTTTTGGTTGTCGAACACTGTTTGGGTCTCTGAATAGCTACTGAATTTCTGCCGAAAATATTTTGCAGGCACTACTAGCAATATTTGATAGCCCTCTAACTAAGGCTGGGAGGTTACAAGCTGTTTATGTTAGGACTGAAAAGGGAGTGTTGTTTGAAATCAAGCCTCATGTTCGCATGCCACGGACATTCAAACGTTTCTGTGGCTTGATGTGTAAGTTGCAAATAATACAAGTAGTGCATGTTCTTCACCTTTTATGTATATATTTCATGAACCATGCTGACCTGCAAGTTATACAACATCACAGCACAGTTATTGCAAAAGCTGAGCATCACGGCAGTTGGGAAGCGCGAGAAGCTCCTTAATGTTATTAAAAATCCTGTTACCCAGTATCTACCTGTTGGCGTACGGAAAATTGGTGAGAAAATTATTTATTTACTAAAACTTTCTCTGGATCAGATAGGGATGCTAATTGATATGTTTTTGGTCATTAGGCCTTTCATATAGTGCGGAGAAGGCAGTTAATTTGTTTGACTATGTTGCTAAGTCCAATGATGATGAACCTCTTGTGTTTGTGGTGAGTGGAACTGTAAAAGCTTTGATATTGAACTAATTTGTTTTCTATCATCTCTTGCTTCCTTGTGCATAATCTCATATTGTCTGCACATTATTCCAGGTTGGTGCCATGGCCCATGGAAAGGTTGACAAGGAATACTCAGATGATTACATACAGAGTAAGTAACCCTGTTTGAAATAAAAACAGTAGTCCTGAGAACTTCGTAAACTTCTGATAAGGGTGATACTAATATGTTTGTTAAATCAGTGTGATTTTCAGTTGTTTGGATCTTTTGAGAGGTTTCAAATGGGTGTTAGATAAATTGAATCATATGTTTGTTGTGCATGTTGTGTTTGAGACTTTAAGAAGTCCACTGTTCCCTGTGAATTGTTACCTGAAAACAAACATTTATGATATTTGCTTTGCCCCATTCAAATAGTTCTCTTTTCTTGTAATGTTGATCAATAGAGTGTTGTCTCACGGTAAAATTGGAAACTTCTAGCATGTTGTTAGTTGTAACCAACACTTATCAATTAAAATTGAATATTTACTCAGTTCAGCTTGTTGGCATTAACTATTAAATGAGGTTTAGTCTCTTTTCATATTTTTCAAACTACCCAATTCCTGGGTTTCCTTTGTTTCTATAATTAACTACCCCAAATTAGTTGGGCTTGGGATAACTTGGTTGGAACTTGGTTACTGATTTGGATTAAATACATTTCTGCTTCTTGGTGGTTTGAGCATCAGCGGCTTGCCCTTTCCGACATCTTTTGTTAGAGCAAGAAACCATCAATTAGGTTTGAGTTCACAAGCATCGCCTAGACCTTCATAACGTGGACAATTAGATATTGCTATTCTCTGCCTCAAGTTGTATCGCCCTACCATGTACTCCCTCCGGTCCCTTTTAGTCTGCATATAAGTTTTGTCCGAAGTCAAAGTATCTCTACTTTGACCAAACTTATAGAAAAAAGTATCAACATTCAGAATGTCAAATCAATGTTTTTAGATTCATTATGAAATATAGTTTCATAATATATACTCCCTCCGTTCCCAAATATTTGTCTTTCTAGCGATTTCAACAAGTGGACTACATACGGAGCAAAATGAGTGAATCTACACTCTAAAATATGTCTACATACATCAATATGTGGTAGTCATTTGAAATGTCTAGAAAGACAAATATTTGGGAACGGAGGGAGTATATTTGATATTATAGATATAGATATTTTTTAATATAAATTTGGTCAAATGTTGCAAACTTTGACTTGACACAAATCTAATATGTGGAGTAAAAAGGACATGAGGGAGTAGTAGTTTCTTGATTGTACCCCCCTTTTGCTTTGAACTGTAGTGACATATTACCTTTTTCTTGCAGTTAGCGGTTACCCTCTCAGTGCTGCCTGCTGCCTGAATC
This sequence comes from Triticum aestivum, assembly GCF_018294505.1. Classification (NCBI taxonomy): domain Eukaryota; kingdom Viridiplantae; phylum Streptophyta; class Magnoliopsida; order Poales; family Poaceae; genus Triticum; species Triticum aestivum. The sequence continues at coordinate 386,474,152 of NC_057809.1, read as the reverse complement.
GAATATGCAGTGCCTTGGAGCAGAAATGGAACATCCAGTGAAGGGAAGTTTGAAAACGAACATTACATCTTTGTGTTCAGATTTTTATGTACTCGTTAGCGCTTATAGTGTTGTTGTGCTTTTTCATGTCTTATGTCTACAATATTAGTTTTGTCGAGACATGAATCACTGGCTGTAAAAGTATTAACACTGAATGTTTCAAGTGCTTATGTTCCTTGCAGCAGTCATTTTTGGTGAAATTTGCTTTGCTTGAAGTATCCTCAACTGATATTTAAGCATAGCCTGACCACATTTATGCCCAAAATCTCGCGGCTGTGTGTTTGGTTCACTGCTGTGCAGCCAGAGGCGTGTTGAGAAAATGCATTCATTTTCTATCGCTGTTTTTAAGTGAGATTGTATGAAATTTAGTAATTTTAAAATTTCCTTGTGAATCCAAGTTGCACTTAATCATTCTGAAAATTTGGCTCGTGAGGTTAGACAGCCCCACGACAGTTCTTAAAGAAGATTTTGTTGCGTACACCGAAAATGCAACTGTCGGGAGGGCAGGTATCAGCACCTACTAGCCATCCAGGCAGAAGCTGTAGTTCGCCAGCTGTTACCTTGTTGACTATGTGCACTGTGTTATGTTGAAGTAAGGCATTTGCTCAGTGTGATTGTATATAATCGATTGAATGAAACTATACATTATATAAAAAAAAGGTGTTATGTTGAAGCACTTATCGAGCGAATGACAATATCCTTTGTCGGAAAAATGACCTGCAGAAGCAGGGCCGCATCAGGCCACAACACCGCAGCAGTTTGGGCTTCTTTCACAACACGGGAACCACACTGGAGTCCCTCGGTAGATTGCTCCTGTATTTGCCAACAGAAGATGTGGCTGCCATTGACATTTTTTCTAAATGTAGGAACAACACATCACCTAATTTATTCATGTCTCTTCAACAGTTAAGAATATTGCATAAGAAATGACACGTGGCGAGATAGATGCTTGCCATCGTCACAGAATATCCATAACCTCTATCTAACTAGACTAATAAATATGAGACGTTTTTGTAGTTCAAAATGCAAGCCCGATCTGTCTGATGGGTGCAGAGGATATTCAACACTGCTTGTTCTCGTGCAAGCGAGTTAAGAAGATATGGAAAGAATTGGACCCGACGGAGGTTTGGATCAGTGAACATGAATTTTAAAGTTGCCAATATCATCGGGACTAGCCCTGGGTACCAGGTTGATCCTAATTGGTATTCGGACACGGGCGCGACAAACCACAGCACCAGCGACTTGGATCACATCTCCTTCGCGGGTGCTACAACGGCCATGACGTCCAAACTGTCAACAGAGTAGGTTTGCATATTGAACATATTGGTCAAAGTTCTACCAATACTTCCGATGCTAAACCTCTTGTTCTTTTAAACATACTTCCTGTTACACATATAAAAATGAATCTTATCTCCATCCATAAACTTACCAAAGACAATGATGTGTTCGGTGAATTTCACCCATATTTTTTTTATCATTAAGGACCATGCATTGAAGATAAGCCTGCTCCAAGGCAGATGTCGAGTCAGCCTCTACCCCATTCCGCCATCCGCCCTCCACCATGTCAAGGCTGCCATGCTCGCGCCCGTCAATAAAAAGCAATGGCATCATTGCCTTGGTCACCCATCGTCCCAAGTCGTTTAGTCAACTTTTAGTTTGAATAAACTTCGGTGCAGTCGGTCTCATGACGCATCCATATGTGATGCGTGTCAACATACAAGAGTCACCAACTTCCGCATGGTTCATCTAGTTTTTTTTCCGCAAAATTGGGATTGTAGCGACCAGACCTCAAACGTCCAATCTCTGTGCTCCGGTGTCATCCCTGGATCAGTAATGCTGACACCACACAGTACTTGAAGGATTTATAACAGAGTAGCAATCACACACTTATTATATCGAGTGTCTCAAAAGAGAACTTATTACCATAAATATGGCTTAAGGCCATCTAATAACAATAACAGCGAAAGGCTTGGAAGATAAGTGAGTCCATCAACTCCAACGGCATCACTGAGTATAGAACCACGACCTAATGGCACCTTAATCGTCGTCTGAAAAGTGTACAACATTAACGTTGCAGCCCGAAACGGGTCAGCACATAGAATATGCTGGCAATGTAACACATAGAGAGTAATGGAATAAAATAGGCTATTCTATATGCATATATGACTGGTGGAAAACTCTATGGTTACAGTTTTGCGTAAAGCCAATTTTTCCCTACTGCAAAGGAATAAATTTTATTTAACTATCATGGTAGTTGTTAAACATTGAGAATGGTTGACAACATTCTCAATCCTAATTAAGCATCATCATTAAAACCCAACAATTAATTTTAGAGTAACATGATGAGATTCACATCATAATCCAGGTACTAGATACTCAAGATGTCCATAACCGGGGACACGGCTAACCATGATTAGTTTATACACTCTGCAGAGGTTTGCGCACGTTTTCCCACAAGACTCGATCTCCTCCATTGGTTTTCTCGCACTGCATGGTGTTTGAGAAACGGATGACCGAGACATAGTCTTTCAGAAGCGCTAGCACCTTACGAACGGGTAGACCGTACCAACCTACATCCCCTACATCTGCTAGTCTACCACTGTAAGAGTTCGCACGACTTAGTCAACTATGCTAGAGCCCATAGTAGCTTGTGGCTGCACACGGAAGTTTCTAGTATGAATAATCCCATGATCCCTTTGAGCCTGGGTGGCGGTCCAAAAGAAAACAGGCAATCGCTGGAATACCCATGTGCCTCAATCCACGCAGATGTGTGTTTAGGTTGACACCTTAAATAAACCATTAATTAACAAAGCTCACATCTGTCATGGATACACTCACCCAATCCACGTCTACTAGCATAGCATAACAATAATAAGCAAACGTAGAGTAACTCCCAAAGGTTAGATAATAAACAGGTAATAGGTTCTACCTCAACTACTCCCCAAACCCACAATTTAATTAGATTCTAATCATGCAATGTGTGATGATTGATCTAATGCAATAAAACTGGGTAGTAGGAGGTATGATCAAAGTGTTACTTGCCTTGCTGATGATCCGGGAAACCTAGCGATTCGAAGTAGCAAGCGGCGCACTCCGGGTACTCTATCGCAAACAAACAAACATACAATAAGTACTCAACTAATGCACAGGTAAAACTCGAACAAGAGAACTAACCAGAAAGTTCAACTTAAGAACTCCGGTTGGCAAAAAAAATCAAAACGAATGAAGCAACGAAAGACAAACGGCAAGAGAAACAAGCTTCATTTACTATTCTGGGTCTAAGGCAATTTTTACAGTGGCAAAAACTTGTTTGAGTTGGTTAAACGGAAAGAGGGTTTCGAGACGAAACTCCACGCGCTTGAATCGCCTGATTCCGATAAACGAGCGAAAAGTTAAACTAGAACGAACATCGGATCAAAGATCGCGATCAGAAAAGCCGCAGATTTAATCCGAGAAAAAGAAAAACGACGAACAGTTAACGAACGAACGTTCGTTAACAGAAACTAAACGAAAAACGCGTTCGTTAAGATGAACGGACGAACGGGCGCTCGCTAAATAAATAAACCGAAAAAACAGATATATTTATTTAAAAAAAACAGAAACTAGGGTTTTTCAAAAAAATCCGGCCGGCGACTACCTCGGCGGCGGCGGCTCTCCGGCGGGGCTCCGGAAGGCAGCAGGGTGAGGAGAGAGCGGCGGGGCGGTGGCTCCGGGCGGCGCGGGGCGGCGGCAAGCGGCAGCGGCAGCGGCGGCGTGCGGCGGCGGGCTGCGGTGCGGGGCGGCGGGGTGAGGAGAGGGCGGCGGCGGGGCGACTATTTAAGAGGGGGAGGGGGGTTGACTTGGGAGAGGGGGCGACGGGCGGCGGCGGCTCCGGCTCGGACTCCTCCTCGAGTCCGGCGGGAAGGCGGCGCGGCTGGGCCCTTGGCCCAGTCGGGCGCGGGTCTCTTTTTTTTAAACAATTTCGCTGCGTCTAAAAAAATCTAAAAAAATAAATAAAAATCTAAAAATGCCAAAACAAATTTTCTCTGTCTAAATAAAATATTTAGAACAGGATGAACATTTTTTGGGCTCTAAATGCAATTTTTGAAAACGTGCAAGTTTTCCTAAATTCGAATAAAATAGCAAATAAAACCAAAATAAAATCTTATTTGATTTTTTTTATTAAATCCTCAATATTTCTTTATTTTGGGAAAGTCATTTTATTCCCTCTCTCATATTTTTATAATAGAAATAATTGAAGATAAAATAAACAAAATCAAATGACCGTATCTTCAAAATTTGAGAAAAACTCAAATATGAAAATAACGAAATCCCCAACTCTCTCCGAGGGTCCTTGAGTTGCGTAGAATTTCTAGGATCCACCAGAAAAGCAATAAAATATGATATGCAATGATGATCTAATGTATAACATTCCAAATTGAAAATTTGGGATGTTACAAACCTACCCCCCTTAAGATGAATCTCGCCCCCGAGATTCGGCTTGGTTAGAAAATAGGTGAGGGTGCTCCTTCAGCAATTCTTCCTCTCGCTCCCAGGTGGCTTCATCCTCCGTGTGGTGGCTCCACTGAACTTTGCAAAACTTGATAACCTTGCTGTGGGTGACTCGACTGGCATACTCTAGAATCTTAACTGGTTTCTCCTCATAGGTCAAATCACTGTCCAACTGAATTGCTTCCAGTGGCATTGTATCTCTTAGCGGTATATCAGCCATCTCTGCGTGGCACGTCTTCAACTGGGAAACGTGGAACACGTCGTGAACTCCTGACAATCCTTCGGGCAATTCCAACTTATAGGCTACTTCTCTCATATGCTCCAAAACTTTGTATGGGCCTACAAAACGTGGCGCTAACTTTCCCTTAACTCCAAAGTGCTTAACTCCTCGAAGTGGTGATACTCGAAAATAAACTCGGCCCCCAACTTCGTAAACTGTCTCCTTGCATTTAGAATCTGCGTAGCTCTTCTGCCTGGACTGGGCTACCTTGAGCCTGTCGCGAATCAATTTCACTTTCTATTCAGACTCCTTAATCAGATCCGGTCCAAACAACTGACGGTCTCCAACTTCATCCCAAGACAATGGGGTCCTGCAGCTCCTTCCATACAAGGCTTCGAAAGGGACCATCTTCAAACTGGATTGATAACTGTTGTTGTAAGAGAACTCTGCATATGGCAAATTCTCGTCCCAACTACATCCGTAATCTAGCGCACAAGCTCTCAGCATATCCTCCAAAATCTGATTGACTCTCTCGGTCTGTCCATCTGTCTGCGGATGGAAGGCTGTACTAAACTCTAGTCTGGTACCCAAAGTTTCATGCAACTGATCCCAGAACTTTAAGGTAAATTGGGTTCCTCTATCTGATACAATGCTCTTTGGAACTCCATGCAGACATACGATTCTGGTCATGTATATCTTTGCCAACTTTGCACTGGTATATGTAGTCTTCACTGGAATGAAATGGGCTACCTTTGTCAAACGATCGACTACAACCCATATTGAGTCATAGCCTGAATGAGTTCTGGGTAAACCTGTAATAAAATCCATGCCTAACTTATCCCACTTCCATTCGGGTATCGGCAATGGTTGTAGCAATCCTGCTGGCTTCTGATGCTCTACCTTTACTCTCTGACATACATCACAAACTGCTACATACTTCGCAATATCCTTCTTCATTTCGGTCCACCAGAAAGTATCCTTCAAATCCAAATACATCTTGGTATTTCCTGGGTGAATCGAATATGGTGAATCATGTGCCTCTTTCAGAATTAACTTCCTGATATCCGAATCATTAGGCACATAAACACGGTCTTCAAACCATAGGGTATCATGCTCATCCTCACAAAATCCCTTAGATTTTCCTTTGCTCATTTTCTCCTTAATAGAGGCAATCTCCTTGTCAGTCCTTTGAGCTTCTCTGATCTTATCCATCAAGGTAGACTGAATCTCCAATGCTGCTACATAGCCTCTTGGAACTATCTCCAAACATAGATCACGAAGGTTTTCAGCTAACTCCCTTGGTAAATCTCCCGTCATTAGGGTGTTGACGTGGCTTTTATGGCTCAACGCGTCAGCTACTACGTTAGCCTTTCCGGGGTGATAATGTAATCTCATACCGTAATCCTTGATGAGCTCCAACCATCTTCTTTGCCTGAGATTTAACTCTTTCTGCGTGAAAATATACCTCAAACTCTTGTGATCCGTGTACACCTCACAATGGTTTCCAATGAGAAAATGTCTCCCAGTTTTCAATGCATGCACTACGGCTGCTAACTCCAAATCATGCGTGGCATAATTCAACTCATGAGGCTTAAGCTGTTGTGAGGCATAGGAAACAACTCTTCCTTCCTGCATAAGCACTGCTCCAAGTCCTCGACGTGAAGCGTCGCAATACACCTCATAATCCTTGGTCTGATCTGGCAAAATCAGCACAGGTGATGTAACCAAACGTTTCTTCAATTCCTGGAAACTGGCCTCACATTCCTCAGTCCATATGAACTTGGTATCCTTTTTCAACAACTCCGTCATAGGCTTCGCAATCTTTGAGAAATTCTCAATGAATCTCCGGTAGTATCCTGCGAGTCCAAGAAAACTCCGGATCTCTCCAACTGTTGTTGGCGCTTCCCAATTGGTCACGGTATCAACTTTAGTGGGATCTACTGCCATACCTTCTCCCGATATAACGTGTCCGAGAAATCCAACTTCCTTCAACCAAAACTCACATTTTGAAAGGATCGAGAAGAGGTGTCTAGAGGGGGGTGATTAGACACTAAGTGCCAAAAGTTGCAGTTTTTAATATTCTTAAGTTTAAGTGGAGTTTAAGAACAAGTTTAACAAACACAATACATATCAAGCAAGCATGCAATGAGTATATGAGTAGCGGAAAGTAAAGCATGCAACTTGCAAGAATGTAAAGGGAAGGGTTTGGAGTATTCAAACGCAATTGGAGACATGGATGTTTTTGTCGTGGTTCCGATAGGTGGTGCTATCGTACATCCACGTTGATGGAGACTTCAACCCACGGAGGGTAACGGTTGCGCGAGTCCACGGAGGGCTCCACCCACGAAGGGTCCACGAAGAAGCAACCTTGTCTATTCCATCACGGTCGTCGCCCACGAAGGACTTGCCTCACTAGCGGTAGATCTTCACGAAGTAGGCGATCTCCTTGCCCTTACAAACTCCTTGGTTCAACTCCACAATCTTGTTGGAGGATCCCAAGTGACACCTAGCCAATCTAGGAGACACCACTCTCCAAGAAGTAACAAATGGTGTGTTGATGATGAACTCCTTGCTCTTGTGCTTCAAATGATAGTCTCCCCAACACTCAACTCTCTCTCACAGGATTTGGATTTGGTGGAAAGAAGATTTGAGTGGAGAGCAACTCGGGAAGCCTAGAGATCAAGATTCATATGGTTGGAATGGAATATCTTGACCTCAACACAAGTGTTGGTGGTTCCTTCTCAGAAAATGTGTATTGGAAGTGTAGGTATGTTTTGATGGCTCTCTCTACGAATGAAGAGTGGGTGGAGGGGTATATATAGCCTCCACACAAAATCTAACCGTTACACTCAATTTACCAATCTCGGTGAGACCGAAGGGAAAAACTTGGTCGGACCGATTTAGTAAACCTAGTGACCGTTAGGGTTTTCGGTGGGACCGACTAGTTCAACTCGGTGGAACCGATGTGCTAGGGTTAGGGTAAAACCAAAACTCAGTTTGACCGATTACTCAAACTCGGTGGGACCGATTTGGGTAATAAGCGAAACAGAGAGTTGGCCAAGCAAACTCGGTGGGGCCGATTGCATATCTCGGTGGGACCGAAAATATTGCAACAGGTAACAGAGAGTTTGCAAGCCCATCTCAGTGAGACTGAGATCCCATCGATGAGACCGAGATCCCATCGGTGAGACCGAACTGATTAGGGTTTCTGGCAGTGGCTATGTTAACTGAACTCGGTGGCTCCGGATAGAAAGAATCGGTGGGGCCGAGTTTGACTTTTGGTTTAGGTCATATGTGGATGTGGGAAGGTAGTTGAGGGTTTTGGAGCATATCACTAAGCACTTTGAGCAAGCAAGCCATTAAGCAACACCTCATCCCCTCTTGATAGTATTGGCTTTTCCTATAGACTCAATGTGATCTTTGATCATTAAAATAGAAAATGTAGAGTCTTGATCTTGAAGCTTGAGACAATCCTTTGTCCTTAGCATCTTGAAGGGGTTCCACATCCTCTAGTCCATGCCACTCCATTGTTGAACTTATCTGAAACATACTAGGTAAAAGTGTTAGTCCAACAAGAGATATGTTGACATTAATTACCAAAACCACCCAGGGAGCACTTGTGCTTTCAATCTCCCCCTTTTTGGTAATTGATGACAACATACATCAAAGCTTTAGATAAAGATATAGAGAATAGCAAGTAAAGCTTTGGAAATACATGTAACATGCATAGGCTCCTCCTACATGTATGCAATCATGTGAATATTGAATATAGGAGCATGTGAATGCGTAAACATGACAGAGTAAGCAATGTGTTACATGTATCTTGGCTATATGCATCAGAGCAAATGATGTGAATGTGAGAAATGTATCTTCATGCTCATGAGTCCTTCTTGCAAACAGTATGTACATCAGCAAGAACTTCTCATTCACATGACTGTGATGCATATACTTACCTTGTGGTCTTGAGTTGGCTTAGGATGGGATGAACCTGCGCAAACAAGGTTAAATAACACAGATACACCTACTGACCAGAGCAAACAAGAGAAACCACAAGAGAACCAAGACTGGGATGACATGTAGAGTGAGTACTAAGTACCACATTGGATATAGACATGCCCCCAAAGGTAAAGATATGCAATAAAATCATAGATTTCCTTCCCTTAGATGTCTTGCTCCCCCTGAATCTGCATGGGATATTGGGAGAAGATAGGGAACAGAAAATCAGAGCAACAAAAAAGAAACAACAGAGCTTGAGCTAAAGCAAGCAACCAAACATGTCTTTCCCCTCTTAAAGACATGTGACATCTCTCCTCTTGAACACCAAGCATCTGGGGTCTTTGATGATATTACTTTCTCCTAGTTGAGAAACTCTCTCCCCCTGAGTATTCTCGCTTTCTCCCCCTATAGGAAGAATTAAGCTTTGATGTGATCTCTCTCTTAAGCTTTGATGTGATCTCTCTCTCCCCCTTTGACATCAATTTCCAAGAAGGGCTCTTCTGGACATGTGATACAAATGGATTGGTCCTCGAGTCACAGAGCAAAGCAGCATGTCTAATATGATGCTGGTAGAGGACAAGAATCATTGAGTGGAGCTGGAGCAAACAGAAATCAGGAATAAGTGGCAAGTTGGTTTTCCTGTGATGGAATCGGTGACTCCGAGTTGTGTGCTTCGGTTGCACCGAAAGATTTCGGTTGGGCCGAAGAGAACAAACTGGTGTGACCGAGTTCATCAGAGTGAAACCACTTGTCACCTCAGCTCACTAGACAAGTAAGATCTCACAAGGATATGCAAGGAATTAAATGAAAGATTTGCAATGAATTGGATGCAGAAAATGAAGAACAAAAAGGAAAGAAAAGAAACTAAAAGTTCTAGATGAAGTTTTTTTTGAAAGGGGAAACAAGTATGCAAATGCAAAAGTACGGAGAAACACTCACTACTAGGAAAAGGCCTACTAATGGCGCACCAGTTTTGCCTACTAATGGCGCATCACTGGTGCGCCATTAGTATCACGACACTAGTATTTATTACTAATGGCGCACCACTGGTGCGCCATTAGTATCTGGTATACTAATGGCGCACCACCCAGTGCGCCATTAGTATATAACACCATGCACCATTAGTATGCCTCCCAGGGGCCATATTTAACCATGTGCTTTGGCACACTAATGGCGCACTGCAGATGGATGCGCCATTAGTATACTTGGCATACTAATGGCGCACTGTTTGGTGATGCGCCATTAGTATACTTTGGCATACTAATGGCACACTCTGTAGTGATGCGCCATTAGTATGAATATTAGGTTTTTTTTACTTTTCTGATTTTTGCACAGGTTACAAAATATATTATTTGACAGAATATAGACAGTAGCACACAGCAACAGCAGATTCATCGAATACAATAGAAGATTAGTCTCCGAATACAATTCATCATATTAGTCTCTGAATTTAAAAGACCGAACAAAGATAAAACATTACAAGTCTCGAGACCGCGAGTATCGAGTTTGTCTTCACATTACAAGTCGATATCGATCATCTAAACTACCATCACATAGAAGAGAGCTGCGGTCATCACGATGAGCATCATTGCGATGAAACTGGTCTTCATCCGGTTCCTCCAACGCTCCCTCCTCTCTCCCGCTAGATAGTGGGCGTATCTAGATTCCGCCTCCGCCCTAGTGGTGTACCCTTTGTAATTGTTACCGCTGAAACGGTGAACCTGTCTCCGACACTCCTCCCAGTCGTTGTAGACTCCGGGAACCTTACCCTTGTACACGACATACGACGGCATCTCTATGCACAAGCCAAACAACAGACAATACATACATAAGAAATATATAAGTATGCAACAAAAGGATCGGAAGAGAAAAGAAAGACATTAATAGCACGATTCATGGTCCTACTAATAAATAGCATCGATTACATCTAAGTTGAACGACTGTCCAAACCAAAGAGACATACGATTCATTAAAGTTTAATTACAACATGATCCAATCAATGTTTCAGAACTACACATCACTACTTTCGACTCGACTCATGGACAGGAGCGTGGATGAAGCCGCCGTCTGTCGTGATGGTCATGAAATTGCGGGCGTTGTCAGCCTGCATTTGTAGCATTCCGTCTATCTCAATGTTGGACGGTTGATATCTGAGGAAGAACTGCCCCGAGGTATGAATGACATCTTGATGGATGATGTCCGCAAACTCCGACTGGATGCGAAAGAATTCTTGTCTGATGTCCGCGTCTTGGATTACCGACAAGCTCGTGGCCCAATCTTTGAGATTATTTGGTAGCAGAAGGTGATGATGGTCCCTTACGATCGCCCGCATGTGATGGAGGGCATAGTAGGCATCCTTCTGACCGACAGGCGGCTGCTTGACGCAGCAGAACATCGTATTGTGGGCGAACACGTGCTTGCCATACTTACGAACTGCCCTAGTGAAGGTGCCTCCAGATTTGGTGTAGCCGGGGAGAACATCATGAAGAACTTTCTTGATATTTGTGTAATCTATCTTGGAGTTACGGTTCGGGTCGAAATACGTGGCCATGGAATATTTTGGGCTTAAGAGGATGAGTGTGCAATGTGTGTCACTGCACAGAACACGGAATGTTAGAAAAAAAGAACGATCGAAATCTAAGAAATCATATGTTACGGGGCGGTTAAGGGATGACTTACTCGGGAAAGTAAGCCACAAGGAAGTTATCCTTATCTGGGTTTGCCAGAATGACGTCTTCGAGGTGTGAACTCGCGACTTGGCGGTCCCCAGCGCCGGTCAAGAGCTTGGCACGCATGTAGAAGGGGTCGACGATCACGATGTCCGGGGTCTTGTCTCTAATGATCCGCATCTCCATACTCAGCGGAAACAGCCGAACGAAGGTGTAGTGCAGCGGATGAAGGTTAAACATAGCAAAGATGTCATCAAACCGCAGGACGATCGTACCTCCGATGTCGCCATCCACAAAGCCCTTGCCCTCTGGCACCTTGGCCACGAAAACTGGGTATGCCACATCATTCTCTCTGAGACACCGCTTCTCCAAAGAAAGAACACTGTCGTGCAGACTCCGCATAGCACCGGTTGCAGCATTGAGCATATTTGTCGGTAGCATCGCCCTACCCGCCACATGCACCCTCCTCGAGATATCCTTAGGTGAAGGTGGCCCGTCCTGAGCACGGATCATACTCGGTGCCGGCTGGCTCGCACCGGCGCCCTTTTTAGTCTACCGTTTCCGGCCCTTCTTCTTGATCTGCAGTAATGGGACCGAGTTCTGCTCACAGACCGCCTTCTTGAGCGTGTTGGGGCTGATAATATTTGGCACCTCCGCTATCTGAGGCTCGGTGAAGGCGGCAGCTGGAGGCGTCTCCTGAGAACTGAACGCCAGACGACGCCTGTTGCAATTGGGTTTCTCCGCCGTACCAGCTAGATCGCGGTCGTCTTGTTTGGGTTCTTGAGAAGGAGGCCCGCAGAACTCGTCACCATACCCATGTTCGTCAAAGTACTTATCGACGTTGGTAAATGTACCATCGTCGATGTCGTCTTCGTCCAGATCCTGTGCCATATGCATGTCCGGATCCTGTGCCATAGGGATGTCCGGCATGTCCGGTAGCGTTGCGGCGTTCTTGCCATGGCTTGGCGCCGGCACGACTGGCGGTCTTGTCTGTGGGGTGGTGTCCCCCGCCCCCAAACGAATCTTGCTCTTCGGCCAAAGCAGGGGCCAGCTTACGCAGGCGCTGAGGGTCATCTCATCTTCTTCGTCGGCCCCAGCGGGTCGAATCGGAGGTAACAGCTCGTCGCAGCCTGGCAGCACCCGAACCACTTCAACCCTATACATTGTGGGTGGCATCGGATTACCGTGGAACACGGGGTTGCCCGATTGAACGATTCTGCCCTTGGCGACATCGACCAACTCGCCGCCCACGAAGTGCAGGAGAGTGCAAGGAACGTCGGCGGCGCCCTGCGAAAACATGTAGGGCATCAGGGATGCCCAGTCAAAGGCAAGGAGATGAAGTCCTTGGCCGAGAGGCTTAGTTACCATGATGCCATCGAGCTCGGCTAATGTCGAGGCACCGCCAACAGCGGGCGTGCAACTGACGGAGGGGCCGCTTGCTGGCGAGGTGCCGGCCGGCGTACACCTGGGTGCATTAAGCTCCAATGCCAGCGTCGGAGACACCAATATCGCCACCGCCAGAGACACCAATGGCGGCGCCGCCATAGACACCAATACCCCCGCCGCCGGAGACACCAATGGCGCCGCCTGCGCGTTGTGCGAGTTGCTGGCCGTGAAGCTGGGAATCGGGGGCGGCCCCTGTTGGCCACCCGCAATCCACATCGTTATCCCATGAATCAAGGTAGGCATAATGTCGGTGAGCGTCGATCCCAGTTGTTGTTGCACTTGCTCTTGGACCATCTCCGGAATCCGCTCCACTTGCACCTTGAGTGCTTCAACCTCGCGCGACTAGCTTTCCGAGCTGGTATTTTTCTCCTTCCGCCCACCAGCGGTATAGTATGATGACCATTTTGTGGACAAGCCTTTGCCGACCACACGACCAGCTGACGTTGGCTTACTGAGCAGATCCTTGTTTTTCATTGCGTTCAACGCCCTATTCAAAGGGGTGTCGAAAGGGGAGCTCTAAGACGACCCCGCGCTACTGCTTTCTTAGTCCTGCGAAAGGAAAGTGAACCATTTAGAAATATTGGGGATTAATTAGAATGCAACCATATGGAGCTAATTACGCGGGGGTGTATTCCTTACCAGAACAAGCTCAAGCGCCTTGGTCTTTGGATCCGTGGTAAGCTCCTTTGTTACCGGGTCCTCCTTGTACCGGGCCCTGAGAAAGTTCCTGGTCTGCTTGTTACGATATTTCTCGAAGCGGGGCGGTAGACCTTGCTCGACACGCTCCGCGTCCTCCTTGTCCCATATAGGCTCCGCCACTCTGTAACCGCCGGGACCGAGTTGGTGGACCCCTAAGTTCAACTGCCGCATATCTTTCCCCCACTGACTTGATTCGGAGGTTGCGGGGCTCTTGCACTTGATCTTGAACTCCTTGTAGTCATCTTCGCTAATCAAAGGATATTTCGCCTTGATCTTCTCATAACTATCACCTTTGTCAATCATTGCCTTCACGGTGCTTTTCCAAGTAGACAGGGCCGTGCTCATCCTCGTGAGGGCGGCACCGTTCACTTTATTCCCCGAGAGGCGTGTGTTTGCGAACTCATCGGGGAACTTGTATTGTTCGTGCAACTTCGTGAAGAGGAGGATGCGCTAATTCCCTTGGTCATTATGCCTTAGGTTCTCAGTGTTGATCGAGGCGGTGCTCCAGAGAATGCACCTGAGCTAAACTGAGTACCCCTTGACTACGTGTTTGGGCGCCGTCGGATGCCCGTCGGAGTTCACTTCAGTAAATTCCTCCCTGACGGTGCCGAGCACGTTCGGGCACCGGTCCTTCCATTGCCTCTTCGGTTGGCTGCTGAGGGAGTCCTGGATTAGGGGGTGTCCGGATAGCCGGACTATACCTTCAGCCGGACTGTTGGATTATGAAGATACAAGATTGAAGACTCTGTCCCATGTCCGGAAGGGACTTTCCTTGGCGTGGAAGGCAAGCTTGGCGATACGGATATGCAGATCTCCTACCATTGTAACCGACTTTGTGTAACCCTAACCTTCTCCGGTGTCTATATACACCGGAGGGTTTTAGTCCGTAGGACAACATACACTACAACAATCATACCATAGGCTAGCTTCTAGGGTTTAGCCTCCTCGATCTCGTGGTAGATCTACTCTTGTACTACCCATATCATCAATATTAATCAAGCAGGACGTAGGGTTTTACCTCCATCGAGAGGGCCCGAACCTGGGTAAAACTTCGTGTCCCTTGCCTCCTGTTACCATCCGGCCTAGACGCACAGTTCGGGACCCCCTACCCGAGATCCGCCAGTTTTGACACCGACATTGGTGCTTTCATTGAGAGTTCCTCTGTGTCATCGCCGTCAGGCTCGATGGCTCCTACGATCATCAATAGCGATGCAGTCCAGGGTGAGACCTTCCTCCCCGGACAGATCTTCGTCTTCGGCGGCTTCGCACTACGGGCCAATTTGCTTGGCTGTCTGGAGCAGATCGAAAGCTACGCCCCTGGCCGTCAGGTCAGATTTGGAAGTTTAAACTACACGGCTGACATCAGCGTGGACTTGATCTTCGACGGATTCGAGCCACTGCCGAGCGCGCCGCACTGTCACGACGAGCATGATCTAGCTCTGCCGCCAAACAGTGCCCCGGAGGCCGCACCCGCATCGGGCTCCGACCCTTAATTCGGAGCCAACTGCGCCGATCGAGGATGGGCGGTTGGACGCCACCTTGGGGGCTGCGATCTTAACGGCAATTGAGTCGAACACCAGCCCCGCACTCTGCGAAACTCATGATTCCAAGGAGCCGGACTCCTCTCCTGACTCCGAACCATTCGCGCCTCTGCCGATCGAATCCGATTGGGCGCCAATCATGGAGTTTACTGCCGCGGACATCTTTCAGCACTCGCCCTTCGGCGATATTATGAAATCACTAAAGTCTCTCTCTTTATCAGGAGAGCCCTGGCCGGACTACGGTCAGCGAGATTGGGATACGGATGATGAAGAAATTCAAAGCCCACCCACCACCCACTTTGTAGCCACCATCGATGACTTAACCGACATGCTCGACCTCGACTCCGAAGACATCGACGGTATGGACGCCGATGAAGGAGACGATGAAGAACCAGCGCCTATTGGGCCCTGGAACGCCACCTCGTCATATGACGTACACACGGTGGATGCACCAAAAGATGACGACGAGGAGCGGAAGGACACACCGAAGGCTTGTTCCCTCAAAAAGCAGTCAAAGCAGCGACGCAAGCGCCGCCCCAAATCCCGATCACATAGACCCAACGCTGGAGCAGGGCGAACCGCTGCCGGACAACGGCAATCTGGATAATCAAACCGAACAAACAAATCCTATCAAGGATCATGGTCCGTATGACATAACGCCGGACAGGCACCCGGAGCAGCAGACTGCCCGTAAAAGGTTTGTTGCCACCGCGAGGAGTTTGAAAAAGCAAAAGCAAAGGCTCAAGGCCGCGCAAGACACACTCCAAATCAGATGGAGTAAAATACTTAACACAGCAGCAAGGTACGGCGACAATCACCCCTACAAGAGCTACCCAAAGCGGAAGCTGCTACCCGAATTCGATGAGGAAGCCTCAGACTCCCCCACAACCAAATATCAAAGCAGCCACCTGGTCGGATGGACGACCCCTCTACCAACATAGAGCGGCATACAACGCCGCTCACCATACAACACGCAACCAATGCGAGGGCTCGCACCCAAAGAACGGTGAAACAAGATCCATCTATGGACCACGCAAGCGCGCCCCAGCATACAATGCAACACAACAAACATCCGAACAACGCGGTACACCCAGCTACAGGGGTGTCGCACACCCCCTATGTTTCACCGATGAGGTGCTGGACCACGAATTTCCAGAGGGATTCAAGCCCGTAAACATAGAGGCATACGACGGAACAACAGACCCTGGGGTCTGGATTGAGGACTACATCCTTCATATCCATATGGCTCGAGGAGATGATCTCCACGCCATCAAGTACCTACCCCTCAAGCTCAAAGGGCCAGCTCATCACTGGCTCAAAGGCCTCCCCGAAAGCTCCATTGGAAGTTGGGAAGAGCTCAAAGACGCCTTTCGGGCAAATTTTCAAGGGACTTATGTCCGACCTCCGGATGTGGACGATTTGAGTCATATAACTCAACAGCCCGGAGAGTCAGCCCGAAAGCTTTGGAACATGTTTCTTACTAAAAAGAACTAGATTGTCGACTATCCGAACGCCGAAGCCTTAGCAGCTTTCAAGCATAGCGTCCATGATGAATGGCTCGCCGGACACCTCGGCCAAAATAAGCCGAGAACGATGGCCGCATTAACAAACCTCATGACCCGCTTTTGCACGGGAGAGGACAGCTGGCTAGCCAGATGCAGCACCAGCGACCCCAGTACATCTGAAGTTAGAGATGGAAATGGGAAATCACGGCGCAACAGCAATAACAAACGCCGGAATAAAGAAGACATCACAAAGGGCACGGCAGTAAATGCCGGATTCAAAAGCTCCCGGCCAGGACAAAAGCCGCCCCCTAAAGGCACCAGGGATGAATTGTCCAACCTCAACAAAATTCTGGACCAAGTATGTCAGATTCATAGTACCCCTGGTAAACCTGCTAATCATACCCACAGAGAATGTTGGGTCTTCAACCAGTCCGGCAAGCTCAATGCCGTACACAAGGGGGAGGATACACCAAGTGAAGATGAGGACGAGCCCCCCAAGCAAGACACGGGGGAACAAAAGCAATTTCCACCAGAAGTCAAAACAGTAAACGTGTTACACATAATCAAGGGAAAAAACAATGTGGCACTCCCAGGAAAGTATACCCAAGTGCCTGTAACCATGAAGTCCTGCCACTGGTCATCTCAACCGATCACTTTCGACCATCGCGATTACTCAGCAAGTATCCGACACGCAGGATGGGCTGCCCTGTTATTAGACCCAGTAATTGGCGGATATCACTTCACAAGGGTCTTGATGGACGACGGCAGTAGCCTAAACCTAATATATCAGGATACAATCCGCGGGATGGGGTTAGACCCAACACAAATTCGCCATAGCAATACTACCTTTAAAGGAGTAACGCCAGGCCCAAGGGCTCGTTGTACGGGCTCCCTCCTACTACAAGTTACATTCGGCTCCCCCGATAACTTCCGTTGCAAGCATTTAACTTTCCACATCGCTCCATTTCAAAGTGGCTATCAAGCACTGCTCGGACGCGAAGCTTTCGCTCGCTTTAATGCAATACCACACTACGCCTCCCTCACACTCAAGATGCCCGGTCCACGTGGCATCATTACAGTGCACGGAAATATCAAGCGATCTCTGCGCGCCGAAGAGAGTGAGGCTGCCTTGGCCGCCGCACACTAAAGGTGCCCGGACAAGCGAAAGCATCCAATAGGTCGTCAAGACCTCAGATACAACTAATCAAGTCCGGCGCCACTATTTATACGGAAATAAGTGGTCACACACCTATTTGTCAATACAAGGGGCTCAACGCGCGCAGACAAGTGGCAATTTCTTATCATCTTGAATTATACATGGTTTCTTTAAAAACTATCCTTTTGCACGACAACTTTTTCACTTAACTTCCTCTCTTTTACAGACGATCATCATGCTACACCCGTCCAGGATACGGCACAACGGAGACACAGGCGCAGACGTGCAGCAGGGACCCGCTCCAAGGATTCTTTTTAGATTAAGACCCTGTGTAAACCTTTTTTACTGTCTCTTGTTGATACATATCCACCGTTGAGAAGGATGCTGACGTCTTGGCATGTGGCCACGCCAGAACAATGCACGTACCTGGACACACGGGGCTTCTTACAAAGGCCACTATTTAGGCCCGGTTTATACCACAAAGACCGAATACCTTAGGGAGTGTTCGGCGTCGCGAGTTTGGCCCTATATGCATCAGCTCCGAATCATTGTCTTTGGTCAAATGTTGGGTTTGCCCGGCTCCTGTGTTTTGGTGCCTTACGTTCCACCTTGCCGGCTAAGGTAGCACCAGGAGAACTACTGCGATTGTGCCCTGGTTCATCCGGACGAGCACCTCAGTAGAGAAAGCCGAAAACTGACTGTCATGATATAGCGTGAGACTGATCAACCACTCGATGACCTGTGGGAATGTTAGAATTCCTCCGCCTTAACGAAGGGCCGTTTCCCGGCCAGGCATGTACGCACCCCGAGATCGGGAGAGTGCGGAGCCACCAGGGGCTATCTAGTAGCCCCACTGTCAAACTCCTATGGCTAAGTGAAAGTGCTAAAGCATTATAGTCCGGTTGCCTCGCTCGCTCCGCTATCACCTCCTTAATAGGACCAAGATGTTGGGTTACGTGTGAATGCGTGTTTTTGCGAGCACCTCCGCATTATATGCGTGAGGGTTGAAGCCGATGGCTGCAATCTTTCAGGTTATACACATGTATACATAAACGGCCGCCCAGGAGGCATCATATTACTTTCAGGAAAAAGTATAAAAATAGCCTTATAAAAATTTATAAGAGCATTTCGCTTACAATGAGATTACATATCACTCAAACATAATATTTTTTGAGCACTGGGTCTCTATCAAACGGGCACCCTCAAGAACTTCTTCAAAGTAGTGCTCGGCAGCCTTTCGACCTATAGCCGAATCCCGCGTTGCAACATTGGTAGCATCCATCTCCGCCCAATATGCCTTAACACGGGCAAAGGCCATCTGTGCGCCCTCTATGCACGCCGACCTCCTCATCGCATTAATGCGCGACACCGCGTCAAGGACCTGCTGCACCAAGCTGAAATAGCTGTTCGGTTTTGACCTTCTCGGCCATAGCTGATCCACAACAGACCTCATAGAGAGTCCGGACAACCTATTTAGTTCGGCCCATTCGGCTAATTGGTCAGTCAATGAAAGTGGACGCTCGGGAGAATGGAATTATCTCCAAAACAGCCGGTCTACTCCATGGTTCGTCTGACCCTGGAAGTACTTGGCCGCATCGGCAGCGCTCGCCGCCAAATCCATATACACATCCTCCGAACTCCACAGCCGATCCAGAGGGGCATACCGTGGATCTCCGAATTTCCTCCGCAACATAAAGGATTTCCCAGCTACAATATCCCCGACTTCCCGCAGCTCCTCCTTCTTTGCCCTCATAGCAGAGCGGAGATCCTTTTTCGTCGCAACAACCTTCTCAAGGTCCGATGCCTTCGCTTGGTTTTCCTTTTCAAGAACCCGGCAACGGTCGGCGGCGGCTTTTAATTCTATAGCCATCTTGGCCATCTTGTCTCGGGTCTCGCCATGCGCGGCCTTCTCGGCTTGCAACTCTTCGGCCGCCTTCACAGCAGCCGCATTACCCAACCTCGCTTGTTCCTTGGCTCGGGCAAGTTCTGCCCGCAAGGCTTCAACAGTGGCAGCTCCATCTGCAGTCACAACATATTAAAGATACTGGCATCATGCTGCTCTTCCTATGTGGCGTTTACCAGATAATGACACTTACCCTGTGCCTCGTCAAGCCTTTTGTTAACAAGCTCGATGTCGGCGTCTGCCGCATCCAACTGCCGTTCTAAATGGGCAAACTCGCTAGTCCGGCTAGCCACCGGAGCTTCCATCACCTGCACATAGAGGCAGTATGGTTATTTCCTGGGAATATGATCCTCTGTTCGTCGTCGTTTCCGACGACAACCAGAGTCTCAGGGGCTACTATCTACACAGGGCACACCTAGCATGTGCAGGATTATCATACATTCTTTTACGTACCTCAAAGCCTGTCAGTAGACTCATAAAAGCTTCATGCAATCCGCTTTCGGCGGACGATATTCTCTCCATCACCGTATTCATCAGCACACGGTGTTCATCTGAGATGGCCGCTCGCCCCACCAACTCCCTCAGAACATCCGATCGCACACTAGACGGTGCCGGACTCTTTTGTCTGCTCTCTTCGGGAGCCGGACACTGGGAGCTTCGGGGGTCAATGGGATTATCTTCTGGCCTCACCGGACTCGGAGAGGCCCTCCGCGACGACACTTCAGGGTCGCCCGCTTCTGGAGCGGAGGAGTCCGGAGGAGGCGTTTCGCTCTCCATCATCTCTGGAAGAAGATCCCCCGAAGATGAGCTCATTTGAGAGGGGCTAAGGCCCGAACTGCAAAAATATATGCGGTGGTTATTTTCTCAGAAGAAAAAGATGGCATATCTGTACTATTAAAAGTATTTCGGGTCACTTACGACTCGTGGGAGAATTGATCCCCCCGCGGACTTTGTGCGGCAACAGCGCCCCCCAAGGTAGGACCCTCTGTGGGAGACTTCTTCTCCCGTTTGGAAGCTTCGGCTTCCGAATCCCCGGGCGCAGTCCTTTTCCTCTTCTGGTCGCCTTCCCTCATGGAGACGCTCACTCCCTCGGCTAGAATGGGCAGCGTTGGGGGCCCGCGTCCGCCCGCATTATCCTCCACAGTATCTTCCTTCAAGGGCTCCGGGCAAGGTGCGGTCTGGAGCATCTTTTCCAATACCGGATTTTCCAAACCCTCAGGGAGGGGGGCCGAACCCCGAATCAACTTCGCCTTTGTTAGCCAGTCCTGGTCAAAAAGCGAACTCTCAGAAATAACTTCGTAACAAAGAGAGATAGTATGTTCGGCCGGAAGATGCCTTACCTGTTCGGCGGCGTGGTTACTACTCAGGCCCATGTCCTCGGTGATTTCCGGACACTCCACCTGAGGTCCGAAGAATGACTTGTACATCTCCTCGTGCGTCAGGCCGAGAAAATTTTGAATGGCACGCGGTCCCTCGGGATTGAACTCCCACAGGCGAAGAGGCCGGCATTTGCAAGGCTGGACTTGACGAACCAGCATAACCTGTATTACCGCAACCAAACTGAAATCTCCATTGAAGAGATCTCGAATGCGGCTTTGCAGTATAGGCACGTCCTTGGCTGGCCCCCAGCTCAGACCTCTGCTGATCCATGACATCAGCTGTGGTGGGGGGCCCGAGCGGAAAACAGGGGGGCCGCCCACTTGGCACTTCTAGGAGCCGTGATGTAGAACCACTCCTGTTGCCACAATTCAGACACCTCTGGGATGGAACCTTTGGGCCACGGAGCTCCCGTCATCTTGCGTATTGAGGCACCTCCACACGCTGCATGTTGCCCCTCGATCATCTTCGGCTTCACTTCAAAGGTCTTGAGCCATAGGCCAAAGTGAGGGGTAACCCGGAGG
Source organism: Triticum aestivum (assembly GCF_018294505.1). Classification (NCBI taxonomy): domain Eukaryota; kingdom Viridiplantae; phylum Streptophyta; class Magnoliopsida; order Poales; family Poaceae; genus Triticum; species Triticum aestivum. The sequence goes on along the minus strand of NC_057809.1, from coordinate 386,452,586 downwards.
AAGGCCTCGCACACGACAATAAATGTCGTGATATGAAGAAAGGAGTCCGGAGCTAGATCATGAAAGTCTAGCCCATAGTAAAACATCAAACCCCTTACGAAAGGATCCAGAGCAAGGCCTAGACCTCGGAGGAAGTGGGAGACGAACACGACGTTCTCGTTGGGTTCGGGGTGGGGACGGCCTGCCCTCGGGGAGGCAGCCGATGCAAAATCTCGGCGGTCAGATATCTGGCCTCCCTTAACTTCTTGATGTTTTCTTCCGTGACGGAGGAAGGCATCCATCGGCCTTGAAGGCTAGATCTAGACATGACTGAAGGTTCGGAGCGCCTGACCTGAACTTCGGGCGTTTGAGCTTGAGGTGGGGGAAGGATTCGATTGAGCACAGGAGGGAAAAATAAAAGCCTTGTCCCCTTTATAAAGAGGGTGAATATCAGGCGTCCTCTTGGTGTCCGTTTGGACTTGCCTATAATCTAGGAGTCCTAGAAGCGGTTGGGTTACCCACGCCCGTATTGATGGGAATCCCGGGATAAGGGGACACGATCTCTGCTTTAAACAAGACGTGCCAAGGAAACTGCCTCGCATGACGCGCTGAGGTGGGATAATAAAATGACTAGGATAAAGGCTTGGCCGTGGTGTGTCATGCTACGGAATACGTCAGCAGATTAGATTGGTGTAATTATTATTCTCTCTATGGCAATATGTGGAAACTTATTTTACGGAGCCAGACACTATCTTTGTGTTCAAAATATTCTATGAAGTACTTGGAGGAGGAACCCGCCTTGCAATGCCAAAGACAATCTGCGTGCCGGACTCGTCGTCATTGAAGCCTGGTTCAGGGGCTACTGAGGGAGTCCTGGATTAGGGGGTGTCCGGATAGCCGGACTATACCTTCAGCCGGACTATTGGATTATGAAGATACAAGATTGAAGACTCTGTCCCGTGTCCGGAAGGGACTTTCCTTGGCATGGAAGGCAAGCTTGGTGATACGGATATGCAGATCTCCTACCATTGTAATCGACTTTGTGTAACTCTAACCCCCTCCGGTGTCTATATAAACCGGAGGGTTTTAGTCCATAGGACAACATACACTACAACAATCATACCATAGGCTAGCTTCTAGGGTTTAGCCTCCTCGATCTCGTGGTAGACCTACTCTTGTACTACCCATATCATCAATATTAATCAAGCAGGACGTAGGGTTTTACCTCCATCGAGAGGGCCCGAACCTGGGTAAAACTTCATGTCCCTTGCCTCATGTTACCATCCGGCCTAGACGCACAGTTCGGGGCCCCCTACTCGAGATCCGCCGGTTTTGACACCGACAACTGCCATCTGTGCATGCGCCGCCATCATCAGTGGTGGCATCCGCGGCGCCATCATTAGTGGTGTCATCCCCGACGCCACTAGGGGTTGTGTAGTCAGGATCCGTGTCTTCCGCGGCGTCCTCATAGCGGTGAGGTTCTTCCTCCAACTCCTGGGACAGCTCCCAGAAGTGCTTGCCGCCCGAACCGCCGGCCTCATTGTTGTGGGCCATGTTTCGCTCTAAATAGGAAAAAAGTTTGGTCAAAAAGTTGGTTATTGTCAAGGAACAAGATCATGGTCTCATCATTTAGGGTTTTTCGACACCGAGGCATCCTAAAAGCTAAGCTTTTATCATTTAGGGTTTGTCAACGCCGAGGCACCCTAAAAGCCTAAGCGTACATCATTTAGGTTCTCATCAACACCGAGGCACCCTATAGAAGCCAAGTTAAGTTTTCATCATTTAGGGTTTATCGATGCCGAGGCACCCTAGGTTGGGCCTAATCACTTGGCTCTATTGCCACCTATGTTGGGTTTATCATCTAGGGTTTATCGATGCTAAGGAGAATTCTAAGTTGGGCCTAATCACTTGGCTCTATTGCCACCTATGGTTTAATGCAGCAAGAATGGCGGGGCAGTTGATCCTACTTAACTAAGTACTAAGATACCCCGACCCATGCATTAGTCGCAAGTACCCCATATGTCCTATTTTTAGCAAAGTCATACTAAAATTCATGGAAAATTTTAGCATGACCTTTGCTGAAAATAGGACATATGGAGTATCCGAATTTGCCGGAATGGAAGTTAATCGACATTCCGGCAAACTCAAGGGCCTCTCGGGGTACCTGCAAATTCATTACCCCACCCCCACCCAGCTGCTACCCCACAACACCCCACAATATCATCACGACACGATGGTCGGAGACAAAAACCCCCAATATCATCAAAACACTCCAGTTATGAAGTAAAATTCCTGAAGTGTTCCAGGAGTAGAACCTGAAGTGTAGTCAGTGGCTTCACCTATGTGCATAAAAATCATAAAAATTCAAAATCATTTGAAACCTGATCACTAGTCATAAAAATTCAAAATCATTCAAAATCAAAATCTACTAATTAGTTCTTGTGCTCATCCAGTAGCAACATCTTTCATACATGATCAGTAGTCATGTACCAAATTTTTATTTAAACTGAATTGCAAATCAACAAGAGCTCTACTAGTTTCAGACTAGATTTACACTAAATACACTACAGTATTTGACCAGTAGTCATGTGAACTCTTTGAATTTGTAAACACTTCCAGACTTGAGCATTGAGAGTTCACAATTGCAAAAATGTCCCTTGTTCCTGAACTTGTATTGTACTCCATTCATTCAAGCAGAAAGAAACAATTATTGTTGATACTCATGTGCTTCTTTCCAAATAATTTTATTTATTCAGAGTATGAGAAATTTTGAACAAAAAAAGAACGCAAGATACAGACTGAACTTGATGTTCAAAAATAACTGATAGTAGCATGCTATGGTACAGATAAAGTTGGGTCATAGTAACACACAGTAACATTTCTGGAATCCAAATTGAAACAATAAATCACAGGTAGCTAGCAACTGAAAATCAAATTGGCACTTTCTCCAAACTCATACATGTCTTCTCTTTTTGTAGCATCAGTGCTCACCTCGATGGATTAACTGAATTTTCTACAAACACCAAGTACTAGGGCACACAAAAGTTCTGAAATTTGTGTGCCTAACTGAATTAACTGAATTTTCAGTAACCAAATAAACTGAATTTTTAAAATTGACAAATATTAATAGGTTGACTATAGCAAATCCAATTTGCATGCTTCACTACATATAATTTAGAATAATCCGAGGGGACAAATACAACACTGGAAAAGTCAATTCAGGTTTATCTGAATTGGCAGCTACAGCGATGCCATTTAAAGCTAGCTAGAGGGAAAAGCCATTTAAAAAAATCCTCTCATCTCATATGAGGAGTGTTAATCCTAAGACTAATAGTTTGTTGTGCAGTACAGCTACAGTGATGCCCTGTACATTTTGTCCTGCCCCGACTAGATACTAGAGTAGCACTGTTGATGCCATGTTCTTGCTGAACTTTATGACAGTATATACAACAACTTATCCTCTTAAGCCAAAACAACTTTCTAAAAGCCAGATGCAACTTGTTGAGCTAATTTTGAGAAGAAATCCTTGAGGAACTAGCAGCAAAAGGTACTGAACTAGCAGCAAGCTTGTGTTATTGCTTACTAAGGTACTGAACTGATCAAAACTTCAGAACAGTGAGCTTTACATACTAATTTCAGAGGGATTTGAACCTAATTTGACCTAAATTCGAGAGGGATTTGACCTTATTTTGCATCTACACTAGCCCCTAATCCATGGATAGAGCTAGTAGTAGGAACACATGGTAGAGTAATTAGGCAGCCTTGAGGAACCAAATCCATGGCTGCTAGATCGAATGAAACAAGGAGGGGAGAGGGGGCGGAGGGGAGTTGGGGGCACCTTCACCTTGGGTGGCTGAACGACGGCGCCGTGGATTTAGAGGTCTAGGTGGAAGAAGCCCTTGATTGCGGTGACTGTGGTGGCTGAGTGCGCCCCTCCTGCCCCTCCTCCTTGAGCAGGACAAGGTCAACGGCTACACGGTGAGGAGAAGGCCCTCCTCTCCTCTCCGTGCATCGTCCTGGTCGCTTGCCGGCACGTTCTACCTGTAGAGACGAGACAAGAAGGGGTCAGGGGTTTGGAGTGGAGGGGGGCTTACAGGCGGAGGAGGACTGGCGAAGGAGGAGGGGGGCTTACGGGTGGAGGAGGATGGGCGGCGACACAGTAGGGGCGGCGGAGGGAGGCGCTGCTGGGTTCCTGTGCCGGCTGCGGGGCAGCGGAGGCTTCGGACGGCTGGGTGCGCCGCGGCATCGGGCTGGCAGTCGTGGCGGTAGGCAGGGGAGCCGGAGCGGGTGTGGAGCGGGCGCGGGGGTCGTTGGAGTAGGCTGGGGGTCGTCGGAGAGGGCGCGGCGAGGGAGGGAAGGGGGATCTGGCGAGGGAGAGGGAAGGGGGGATCGGGCGAAGGGGTATCCAGCTAGACACTATAGCAATGGCGCACCACCCTCTGGTGCGCCATTACTAGTTTTTTTTCTGATAGCAATGGCGCACCCTCCACTGGTGCGCCATTAGTAACTTTTTTTTTCTGACATCAATGGCGCACCCTCCTCTGGTGCGCCATTAGTAACATTTTTTTTCATTATTTCTTGTTGCATCTAATAATTTGTTTTTTTTATCAAATTTGTTATTTTCAAGAGGACTAGAACAGAAGATATCATCAAATATCATCAATTTTTTTTTGAAAATATCATCAAATTTGTTTTTTATTTTTAATTGAAAATATCATCAAATAATTTTTATACTAATGACGCACCGTGGCACAGTGCGCCATTACTAGTTTAAACTAGTAATGGCGCACTATTCAACGGTGTGCCATTAGTAGTTTTGCAGAAAAGTAAAAAAATACAGTAGTGGCGCACTCTACGGCTGGTGCGCCATTAGTAGTTCTAACTACTAATGGCGCACTCCGCCCGGATGCGCCATTAGTATGTTTGAAAAAATGAAAAAAAAACATTTTGTTACTAGTGGCGCACCATGTGCCAGGTGCGCCATTAGTGTCTTCCACACTAATGGCGCACCGGCACATGGTGCGCCACTAATATATAATAGTGGCGCACCACATGACAGGTACGACATTAGTGTCCATTCCATCTATAGCCCTTTTCCTAGTAGTGACTAGAGAACTTCATCTAGAAATGGTCGGTGACAAAGTCACCTATGTTAGAGTATATTGACTTAGGAGTCAAGTGAGAGCACTTGATCATAGATCATACTCATCGTTTAAGCTCAAAATGGGGTTACCATTTTTCGTTTAAGCCTTTTGATGTATTCACATCTTGTCGAGTTGCTTTGACTCATGACTTGGAGTAAAGCTTCTCTAAGATGGAATAACATACCTTGGGTGGTGGTGTTGATCTTGTTTATGTAGTTGAACTTGTGTGGGTTGCTCAAGGTTCATGTAGTTCATCAAGGGTTGGGAGCACCACTTGGAGTTTGAGTTCATCTACCTACATGGGTTAGATTTGCAAGGAAGAGCACTTGTGTATCCAAAATGACAATCATGAGACTCAACATAGAATTTGCCAAAGGATATGTTTGAATGGTTTCGTGCTTCCTTGTTTTCAACCACCATTGTGTAGAGACTTGATGATGTAGAGATTGCTCAAGATGTGAGTGAGTTGCAATCTCATAGATTTAGATTCAACCAAGTACCTACACGGGTTAGATAACATGCAAGGTACAAATATATCCAAGACATATGAATAGTATCATAAGAGAAATATCAAGGATTAGTCATAGGCTCATGCCCCGCATGTATCAAATGGAGTTCCTACTCCAAGTTTGAAGAATCAATGATGTTCAATTCACCTCTCAACCTGCAAAACACTTTCTCATCAAGTGGTTTAGTGAATATATCCGCCAATTGCTTATCGGTGCGAACATGCTTAAGGTTAATGTCCCCTTTTTCAACATGATCTCGAATGAAATGATGACGAACTTCAATATGCTTAGTTCGAGAATGTTGCACGGGATTGTGAGCAATCTTAATAGCACTTTCATTGTCACATAGCAATGGAACATGTTTCACATATATCCCATAATCTTTAAGAGTTTGGGTCATCCAAAGTAATTGAGTGCAACATGAACCAGCGGCAATGTATTCCGCTTCGGCGGTGGATAAGGATACCGAGTTTTGTTTCTTGGAAGACCAAGACACAAGAGATCTACCAAGAAATTGACAAGTAACCAAAGTGGACTTTCTATCAACCTTGTCTCCGGCATAATCCGAGTCGGAATAGCCAACAAGATCAAAAGAAGACCTCTTAGGATACCAAATGCCAAAGTTTGGTGTATGAATTAAGTATCTCACTATCCTTTTCACGGCCTTAAGATGACATTCTTTAGGAGCAGCTTGATAACGTGCACACATGCACACACTTAGCATAATGTCGGGACATGAAGCACATAGGTATAACAAAGAACCAATCATAGAGCGATAAACCTTTTGATCAACTGGTTCACCATCTTTGGTCAAATCAAGATGTCCACTAGTAGGCATGGGTGTAGGCATACCTTTGCATTCTTGCATATTGAACTTCTTGAATAAGTCATTTGTGTACTTCGTTTGAGAGACAAATGTACCTTCCTTAGTTTGCTTGATTTGCAAACCGAGAAAGAATTTGAGTTCACTCATCATAGACATCTCAATTCTCAAACTTCTCCGACATTAGCTTTCCAAACTTCTCACTAAAATGAGGGTTAGTTGAACCAAATACGATATCTTCAACGTAAATTTGGCACACAAATAGTTCTCCATTAACCCTTTTAGTAAAAATAGTAGAATCAATTTTACCAATTTCAAAGCCTTTTTCAATAAGGAACTTGGTCAAGCATTTATACCATGCTCTAGGAGCTTCTTTAAGACCATAAAGGGCTTTGTGAAGTTTGTAAACATGATTAGGTTTCTGAGGATTGACGAAGCCGGGAGGTTGATTAACATAAACTTCCTATTCGATTTTGCCATTTAGAAAAGCACTCTTAATGTCCATTTGGTACAAGGTGATATTATGGTGATTAGCATAAGCAAGTAAGATGCGAATGGACTCAAGTCTAGCAACGGGAGCATATGTCTCACCATAGTCCATACCTTCAACTTGTGTGTAGCCTTGGGCGACGAGATGTGCTTTGTTGCGAACCACTTGTCCATCTTCATCTTGCTTGTTGCGAAACACCCATTTGGTACCAATGATGTTGTGTTTGTTGTCGGGCTTCTCGACCAAAGTCCACACTTGATTTCTCTCAAAGTTGTGTAGCTCTTCATGCATAGCGTTTATCCAATCTGGATCCTCCAATGCTTCTTCAACCTTCATAGGTTCAATGCTAGAGATGAATGAGTAATGTTCACAAAAGTTAGCTAAACGAGTTTTAGAGCGAGTGATTCTCCCGGTTTGGATATCATTTTAGATTTGCTCGACGGGATGATCCTTAGCAATTCTTGCTCGAACTCGTGAAAGCTTTTGCTTGGGTCGGGGTGGAACATCCTCTTCATCTTGTTCTTCTTCTTGGCCTCCTTCATTGTTGACGTTGTCGTTCTCTTGTCGTGGTGGAGAAGGAGGTTGTTGATGTTCATCTTGGTGTGCTCCCTCGTTTTCTTCATCTTGGCGTGTCCCACTTGTGGATGCTTCCGTATCAACTCTTGGTTCACCTTGTCGTGAGGTAGAAGCTTCCACTTGGATGGACGAGGTACTCTCCTTCACTTCCGTTGGACGAATCTTGCCAATGGACAAGTCTTGAATTGCTTCCGAAGGGTCTTTGTCTCCTACATCAATTGGCAATTGCTCTACTTGCGAGCCGTTAGATTCATCAAACTTCACATCTACCGTCTCTTCAACCTTTCAGGTGAAATTGTTGTAGACACGATAAGTGTGAGAGTTTGAGCCATAACCAAGTAGTAAACCTTCATGAGATTTAGGAGAAAATTTAGAACGACGATGCTTATCAAGAATGTAGCACTTTGAGCCGAATACTCGAAAGTATCCAACTTAGGGTTTGTTACCGGTGAGGAGCTCGTATGCCATCTTGCCGAGTAGCTTGTGAAGATACAAGTGATTTGTTGCATGACAAGCTGTCTCAACCGCTTCCGCCCAAAAGTTCTTTGGCATTTTGTACTCATCAAGCATCGTTCTTGCCATCTCGATAAGAGTCCGGTTCTTCCTTTCAACAACTCCATTTTGTTGAGGTGTGTACGTAGCCGAGAACTCGTGTGAAATCCCTTCTTCATCAAGAAAGGTGTCCACATTTGCGTTCTTGAACTCCGTTCCGTTGTCACTCCGAACCTTCTTGATCTTCACGTCAAACTGATTTTGGGCCTTCCTAGCAAAGTTTTTGAAGATCTTTTGGACCTGCAATTTGTCATCAAGAAAGAACACCACCGTAAATCTTGAAAAATCATCAACTATGACTAGACCAAATGAGTTACCACCGAGACTCTTGTAGGCATTTGGACCAAAGAGATCCATGTGAAGTAGCTCGAGTGATCTTCTTGTGGTCATGATGTTCTTCGTGCGGTGACTTCCTCCAACTTGTTTTCCTGCTTGACAAGCACTACAAAGTCTATCCTTGTCAAATATGACATCTTTTATTCCAAGGATATGATCACCTTTAATAAGCTTATCAATATTTCGCATACCAACATGACCTAGTCTTCTATGCCACAACTAGCCTTTAGAAGATTTGGCAATTAAGCAAGTTTTAGGTTGAGCCTTTTTAGTGAAATCAACAATGTAAAGATCTCCTCTACGTATACCGGTAAAGACCATTTTATGATTATCTCTACGAAACACTTGGCAGTCTACTTCAGTAAATAGGACATTGAAACTGAAATCAGCAAGTCTAGATACTAAAAGTAAGTTGTAGCCAAGAGATTCAACGAGCATGACATTTTGTATGGAGCTATCATGTGAGATGGCCACCTTACCAAGGCCAACCACCTTACCCTTTGAATTATCACCAAAAGTGACATACTTTCGAGGGCCGTCATTTTCAGCAAGCTCATGGAACATGTCTTTATCTCCGGTCATATGATCAGTACATCCACTATCAAGGACCCATTCATTTCCTCCAGCCATGTAGCCGCAAAGATTTGCCATAAGACCAAAGTGTCTCATCGCATCATCGAGATCATAGTCACTATCATCATCATCATCATCATCATCATCATCATCATCCGAGTATTCATGTTCAACATCATCTTGTGATTGATCAATTCCTAGAGAGGGCAATTCATTAGATAAATGATCATTTCTATAGTTATCTTTATGAATTCTAATAGATCTGGAAATGATATTGCTAATGATTCCAACATCTCCTTTGGCACTCGTAAGATCAGTAAGCTCAAACAAGCAGTCACCAAATTTGGGATCATTGGAACTCATCTTAATCAAAGCAATAGACTTATGGAGGATTTCATCTAGATCTTTCAAGGAGTAATTAGGAAAGAGTTCCTCAAGGAATTTCCATATGGTGTAGGCACACTTAAGAGTCGGAAAACATCCAATCAAGTTTCTAGGCAAGCCTCTAGTGATAAGATTAACAGTTCTAAGATTGCGAATCATGTCAATATCTTCATCTAGGGTAGGGAGCAAAGGATCAACATGAGGTGCAAAAGGGCTAGTAATGTACTTGTTCAAATGATATTCATTGAAAATCTCAAGCATTTCATTTTTCCACTCATGAAAATACTCTCCATCAAGAATAGGCACTCTATGTCTAAGACTCCCCAAAGTAGACACATCCATCTTCCTCCAGTGGTGTTTAAACCAAGGCAATGGAGACCAATGCTCTGATACCAATTGAAAGGATCGAGAAGAGGTGTCTAGAGGGGGGTGATTAGACACTAAGTGCCAAAAGTTGCAGTTTTTAATATTCTTAAGTTTAAGTGGAGTTTAAGCACAAGTTTAACAAACACAATACATATCAAGCAAGCATGCAATGAGTATATGAGCAGCGGAAAGTAAAGCATGCAACTTGCAAGAATGTAAAGGGAAGGGTTTGGAGTATTCAAACGCAATTGGAGACACGGATGTTTTTGTCGTGGTTCCGATAGGTGGTGCTATCATACATCCACGTTGATGGAGACTTCAACCCACGGAGGGTAATGGTTGCGCGAGTCCACGGAGGGCTCCACCCACGAAGGGTCCATGAAGAAGCAACCTTGTCTATTCCATCACGACCGTCGCCCACGAAGGACTTGCCTCACTAGCGGTAGATCTTCACGAAGTAGGCGATCTCCTTGCCCTTACAAACTCCTTGGTTCAACTCCACAATCTTGTTGGAGGCTCCCAAGTGACACCTAGCCAATCTAGGAGACACCACTCTCCAAGAAGTAACAAATGGTGTGTTGATGATGAACTCCTTGCTCTTGTGCTTCAAATGATAGTCTCCCCAACACTCAACTCTCTCTCACAGGATTTGGATTTGGTGGAAAGAAGATTTGAGTGGATAGCAACTTGGGAAGGCTAGAGATCAAGATTCATATGGTTGGAATGGAATATCTTGACCTCAACACAAGTGTAGGTGGTTCTTTCTCAGAAAATGTGTATTGGAAGTGTAGGTATGTTCTGATGGCTCTCTCTACGAATGAAGAGTGGGTGGAGGGGTATATATAGCCGCCACACAAAATCTAACTTTTACACTCAATTTACCAATCTCGGTGAGACCGAAGGGAAAAACTCGGTCGGACTGATTTAGTAAACCTAGTGACTGTTAGGGTTTTCGGTGGGACTGACTAGTTCAACTCGGTGGAACCGATGTGCTAGGGTTAGGGTAAAACCAAAACTCGGTTTGACCGATTACTCAAACTCGGTGGGACCCATTTGGGTAATAAGCGAAACAGAGAGTTGGCCAAGAAAACTAGGTGGGGCCGATTGCATATCTCGGTGGGACCGAAAATATTGCAATAGGTAACAAAGAGTTTGCAAGCCCATCTCGGTGAGACCGAACTGATTAGGGTTTCTGGCAGTGGCTATGTTAACTGAACTCGGTGGGTCCGGGTAGAAAGAATCGGTGGGGCCGAGTTTGACTTTTGGTTTAAGTCATATGTGGATGTGGGAAGGTAGTTGAGGGTTTTGGAGCATATCACTAAGCACTTTGAGCAAGCAAGCCATTAAGCAACACCTCATCCCCTCTTGATAGTATTGGCTTTTCCTATAGACTCAATGTGATCTTGGATCACTAAAATAGAAAATGTAGAGTCTTGATCTTGAAGCTTGAGCCAATCCTTTGTCCTTAGCATCTTGAAGGGGTTCCACATCCTCTAGTCCATGCCACTCCATTATTGAACTTATTTGAAACATACTAGGTAAAAGTGTTAGTCCAACAAGAGATATGTTGACATTAATTACCAAAACCACCCAGGGAGCACTTGTGCTTTCACATTTGCTAAACTTGGCATATAATTGATGTTCTCTGAGTTTACCAAGCACCAAACGCAAATGTTCCTTATGCTCCTCTTCATTCTTTGAGTAAACCAAGATATCTTCAATGAACACTACCACGAATTTATCCAGAAACTCCATAAACACCTTGTTCATCATGTTCATGAAATATGTTGGTGCATTAGTCAGACCAAATGACATAACGGTATACTCGTATAGCCCATACTTGGTGGTAAAAGCCGTCTTAGGTATATCTTGTTCTCGAATCTTCAACTGGTGGTATCCTGATCGCAGATTGATCTTGGAAAATACCTTAGCTCCTTGCAATCGATCAAACAGATCATTAATCATTGGTAGTGGGTACTTGTTCTTGATGGTTACTTCTTTCAAACCTCGATAATCAACAACCATCCTTAACGATCCATCCTTCTTTTCTACTAGAAGTACTGGCGATCCCCAAGGTGAAGAACTTGGGCGAATATAACCCTTATCCAGTAACTCCTTAATCTGCTTCTTAATCTCCACCAAATCCTTTGCGGGCATCCTATATGGTCTCTTTGATATTGGCCCTGTGACTGGCAAAAGCTCAATCAAAAACTCAATATCTCTATCCGGTGGCATGCCTGGCAACTCCTCGGGAAATACATCAGGGAAATCCTTCACTATTGGTACTTCCTCCTGCACAACTCCTGTTAGGAAATTTACTTGAGTCCTGTTTGGCACATGCCGTGATACATACTTGATCCTTCTTCCTTCTGGGGTGGTAAGCAAAATTGACTTACTGGCACATTCAATATTCCCTTCATACTTTCACAACCAATCCATGCCTAAAATCACATCCAATCCTTGAGATTCCAACACTATTAGGTCTGAGGGAAATACGTAGTTACCAATCCTTAATGGTAACCAATCACACCATAGGCTAGCCATATACTCTGCTCCAGGCGAGGTTACTAACATGGGTGACCTAAGGGCTTGGGTTGGTAGTTTATACTTATCCTCAAATCCCCTTGATATGTATGAATGAGATGCACCAGTATAAAAAAGAACGAGTGCAGTAAATGACTTAACCAAAAACTTACCTATTACTGCATCGGGCTGGGCTTCAACTTCCTCCACATTTACGTGGTTCACCTGTCCCCTGTTGAAAGGGTTCGGCTTCTTCCCAGAGCTTCCATTGCCATTTCCATTTTGGGCTTCAGGACATTCATTGGCATAATGTCCGGTCTTCTGGCACTTAAAGCAAGTGACTTGGCTCAGGTCTCTCTTGGCTGGGGTTGATGGGTTGGTGCGGTTCTGGCCGTTGCTTCCTCCATTCCCATTACCAGCCTTGGGGCCATTGTGATTGTGTGAGCTACCTCCTCCATGGGTATGCTGGAAATGTCCTCCCGGGGTAAAACGTGGCTTCTGCTGAGCTCCAAAATTGTACTTCCCTTGTCCATACTTCCTCTTGTGGTTCTCGATCTGCTGCTGCTTCCCTTCAATCATGAGAGCACGATCTACCAACTCCTGGTAGTTTTTGAAGGTTGCTACCATCAACTGCATGCTCAACTCATCATCCAGTCTTTCCAGAAACTTCTCCTGTTTAGCTGCATTCGTAGCAACGTCATCTGGGGCATAACGTGCTAACTTACTAAAGTCCTCCACATACTGGCCAACTGTCCGTCCTCCTTGGTGTAAGTTGCGAAACTCTCGCTTCTTCATGGCCATAGCTCCTGCTGAAACATGGGTAGTACGAAAAGCCTGCTGAAACTGGTCCCACGTGACAGTGTCGACAGGGAAAGTGGCTGTGAAATTCTCCCACCATGAGGCTGCGGGTCCTTCAAGTTGATGTGCGGCAAACTTCACCTTTTCCACATCTGTGCATCCTGTTGTGGTCAACTCTCTAGCTGTCTTGCGGAGCCAATCATCTGCTACTATCGGCTCGGTGCTACTGGAAAACACCGGCGGATTCAGCCTAAGAAAACGAGCTAAGTGATCAACAGGTGGTGGTGGTGGTGGTGGGTTGTTGTTGTTGTTCCCCTGATTCTGATTCTAGACTAGTAACTGCATCAATGTGTTCTGCTGCTGGATCAACTGAGTGAGCTCCGGTGGGAAGGTAAATCCGGGGTCACGTCTCGAAGGCATCTGAGGGTTTAGAAAAGATGAGATTTAAGAATAGAGGGGGCCTAAAGAGAAAACACTACCCATATGCACATGAGGAAAAAGCAAACAATTCACTTCATTCAATCAATCAAACAAGGGCATACAATCGATCTAACTATCGCAAAAGTGCTCGGACTACTATATTTACATGGTGGACTACTACTACTGTTGGGGTGGTCTACTAGAAATATTCTTCGGTTGCAGACTCCATGATATCTGCTCCAGCTTCATCAACATAGTCATCATCTGGATCCGAGTCGGTGTCGTCGATGATGATGTAGTCTTCCAGGCGAATCTCCTTGGGTTCTTCGTCTTCTTCTACTAGTGTAGTGTCTCCCATGAATATTCCAATCTTCTTGATCAGATCGTCATTCTTTTCCACTAATACTTCGATTTCCTCTTCATAATATTCATGTGTAGCCTTGAGTTCTTCCTCCAGTTCCTTGATTCTTATCCTTGCTTTCTTCAGATCTATCATGTCTGCGCACATCTGGTTCTCCTAACGTCGAATGTGCTGGTTTAACTCCTGGATAAAAGCTGCAATTGATCTATCCTTCCTGGTGCTGATCATCTCCCAGTGCTCATCTCGGCGCCCAAAAATCTGGTAGATAGTATCCTTGAGATCATTGCGGTAAACGTCTCCAATGCCTCCCATGAAAATGTGAGCTGCCATGCTCTTTCCTAGACTCCAAGTTGGTGCATCAAAAGAAAACTCTATGGGCTCAGTGACTGGCATGAACATCCTTCCTGGAACTTGAACTTGAATCATCCAGCGCTCTTCTTCAGGTAATGTGGCATTGTAGGTTCCGGTGAAGCTTGGTACTCCTATGTTCAGGTATCTAGTGACTTCCTTCAAGTGATGTCCAAAGGGTGTATCTTCATCCGGTTGTATGAACTTGTTCCTTGCATCCGCCATCCTAAAAGAGTAGAAAAGATGAGAGGTCGGAAGGAGAAGAGTAAGTAGTGATCTAGGGCTTTAGCTTAGTGGTCGTGTCCTATAGTCAACGTGTGCTCTGATACCATCTTGTACCGACTAGACCTCAAACGGTCCAATCTCTGTGCTCCGGTGTCATCCCTGGATCAGTAATGCTGACACCACACAGTACTTGAAGGATTTATAACAGAGTACCAATCACACACTTATTACATCGAGTGTCTCAAAAGAGAACTTATTACCATAAATATGGTTTAAGGCCATCTAATAACGATAACAGCGGAAGGCTTGGAAGATAAGTGAGTCCATCAACTCCAACGGCATCACTGAGTATAGAACCACGACCTAATGACACCTTAATCATCGTCTGAAAAGTCTGCAACATTAACGTTGCAGCCTGAAATAGGTCAGCACATGGAATGTGCTGGCAATGTAACACATAGAGAGTAATGGAATAAAATAGGCTATTCTATATGCATATATGGCTGGTGGAAAGCTCTATGGTTACAGTTTTTCATAAAGCCAATTTTTCCCTACTGCAAAGGAATAAATTTTATTTAACTATCATGGTAGTTGTTAAACATTGAGAATGGTTGACAGCATTCTCAATCCCAATTAAGCATCATCATTAAAACCCAACAATTAACTTTAGAGTAACATGATGAGATTCACATGATAATCCAGGTACTAGATACTCAAGATGTCCATAACCGAGGACACGGCTAACCATGACTAGTTTATACACTCTGCAGAGGTTTGCGCATGTTTCCCCACAAGACTCGATCTCCTCCGTTGGTTTTCTCGCACTGCATGGTGTTTGAGAAATGGATAACCGAGACGTAGTCTTTTAGAAGCGCTATCACCTTACGAACGGGTAGACCGTACCAACCTACATCCCCTACATCTGCTTGTAGCGACCCGACCCGAATGGGTCAAGTCTCTGTGCTTAAGTGTCATCCCTGGATCGGTATGCTGACACACACAGTACTCGAGGATTTATAACAGAGGTAAATCACATGTAAAAGTAACGTAAATACTATTACCTCAAATCCAAAATAGCGGAAGTAACAAGGTTGTGGATTCCCATCAACACCAACGGCAAAGTTGAGTGTAGAAATCGTAACCCTAACGTATCACTTACTCGTCGTAAGATAATCCTGCAACATGAGACGTTGCAGCCACAGAGGGTCAGTACATTGAATGTACTGGCAAATTCACACCATAGAGAATGATGAATAAAGACTATCACTACATGCATATTTGGCTGGTAGAAAAGCTCTATGGTTATAAGGTTTTTGCGTAAAGCCAATTTTTCCCTACTACAAAAGAATAAATTTTATTTAACTATCATGGTGGTTGTTGAACATTGAGAATGGTTGACAGCATTCTCAATCCCAATTAAGTAACATCATTAAACCCAACAATATTCATTTAAAGTAACGCGATGAGATCAACAGGATAATCCAAGAACTAGATACTCAAGATGTCCATAACCGGGCACATGGCTAATCATGATTAGTTTATACACTCTGCAGAGGTTTGCGCACTTTTCCCCGCAAGACTCGATCGCCTCCGTTGGATTTCTCGCACTACATGGTGTTTGAGAAACGGATGACCGAGACACAGTCTTTCAGAAGCGCTAGCACCTTACGATGGATAGACCGGTACACCTACTTTCCCCTACATCTGCTAGTCTACCCTGTAAGAGTTCGCACGACTTAATCAACTATGCCAGAGCCCATAATGGCTTGTGGCTGCACACGGAAGTTTCTAGTTTGAAAAATCTCATGATCCCTTTGAGCCTGGGTGGCGGTCCAAAAGAAAACAGGCAAGTCCTGGATTACCCAGGTGCCTAGACAGGCAATCCTAGAATAACCAGGTGCCTCAATCCACCCAGATGTGTGTTTAAGTTGCCACCTTAAGTAAACCATTAATTAACAATCTCACATCTGTCATGGATACTCTCAAAACCCAATCCATGTCTATGAGCATAGCATGGCCATGTAAGCATAACGTAAAAGTAACTCCCAAGGTTTGAATGCAGGGCAATAGGTTCCTACCTCATCAACTACTTCCCAATACCCACATGTTATCAATCCTACTCATGCAATGTTGGAGTATGAAGCTAATGCATAAAAACTGGGTATGGAAGGGGATATGATCAAAGTGTGAACTTGCCTGCAATGTTGATGAACATGATTTGCACTCAAAACTCTTCATAGCTCTACTCGTCACACTCCGGTCAATCTATCGTAAGCAAGCAATAGTAACCACACATAAGCAATCACTCCAAAGACCAGAAAGATTGAAGAAGTCGATTCGGAAAACATCAAAACCAAGCTAATAACTCTTGCAACATAAAACAATTTCTAACAGTACCAAAATTATCTGAATTTGGCCTTATCAGAAAGTTTAGGTCAAGAGCTTCGATTTGCAAAAAGAATCAACTCAACCGGAGCTACGAAACTCAAGTTATGATCTAACGAAGTTTGAATTCAAATCTGATCTAATTCAAATTTTAAACTTTTCAAAAACATGTTTGAGTTGGATTAATGGATAGAGGGGATCATAACTAAGATGTGGGTGTTGGTTTCATTGAATTTGGACTAACGAGTAAAAAGTTGTGATCGTTTGAAGAACGCGGGCCAATCTATAAATAAAATATTCACAAACAGGTCACTGGCAGAAAACTAAAAGAAAAAGAAAAAGACTAAATAGCGGACGTTCGCTACCGAACACTAACGAATGAAAACCGTTCGCTACAAACCCTAAACTAGCGAGCGTTCGCTTTATAACTAAACCTAAAAATATAAAAAAACAGATCTAGGCTTTCTGAATAAAACCGAAAACGAATAAAAATAAACCGGGGAGGTTCGCAGTTTATACCGGTTGGGTTTTCGTTGAAAACCGACGGATTTCGGCGGCGGATCGAGTCCGGCAAGTCGGCGCGGCTCTGGCGAGGGCAGCGCGCTCCGGCGCGGCGGCGGCGGCAGTGGCGCAGGGCGGCGGAGGGGCTAGGCGAGGCGCGGCTGCGGCGCGCGGGGTGGAGGCGCGGGACAGCAGCGGCGGCGGTCACGACGGATCTTCGCCGGCGGCGGCGATGCGCGGGATGCGAGGCGAGGCGTGGGGAAGGGGCAAGGGCGGCGCGGAGTCCGGCCATGGGACGGCGGCGGCGCGTGCCCGAGCGGGTCTCCCGCTCGGGAGGAGGGAGGCGGTGCGGCTGGGCTGGGCCATGGCCTGGCTTGGGAGCTGGGCCGGCCCAGTCGGCGAGGAGGGTTTTTTTTAATAAACATTTTTTTCAAAGAACAAAATAATAAAAACAAAAATAACTAAAATATTATATAGGCATATAATATATCAAAATTTTCAGAAAAAGATTTTCTACACGGTGAACATTTTCCTAGCATTAAATAAAAATACGCACAAATTCTAATAATTCAAAGAGTGCTAATGGTCTATTAAAATCCAACAAAAATCATTTTTAAAATACCAAAATGATTTCAAATAAATTTTTCTCCAATTTTCTAATGTAGGGAATCATGTTACCCTAATTTCCATATAGTTTATTTTTGGAGAAAAATAATTTGAGTAAAACTCAAATAACTCCAAATTGAAAATAAATTCAAAAGAACTTTGAATTTATTTCTTTGAAACTCCCAACTCATATTTCATATAATTTGAAGAATTCATTTTATCTTCTCTCATGAAAATCATTGAGTTGCATAAAGTTTCAAAATTGGAAATATTTTCCAAATGAAATTCAAATATTTTCAACACCTCTTGTCATTTAAATAAATGGAAGAAGTCATGTCATCTTCTCTCCAGGGTTTTGTGGTGAAAAGAATTTGAATTCATGGAGATCATAAAATGCAAAAATGAAAGTTTGGGAAAGTCCTTTTATTCCCTCTCATTTAACTTTCAAAAGTTTCAAATTCACTCACTTTCAGTTATTCAATCAAACAATCCATCCAATCTATCTATTTATTATAACATTCCAAAATTTAGAATTTTGGGATGTTACACTGCTAGTCTACCACTGTAAGAGTTCGCACGACTTAGTCAACTATGCTAGAGCCCATAGTAGCTTGTGGCTGCACACGGAAGTTTCTAGTATGAATAATCTCATGATCCCTTTGAGCCTGGGTGGCGGTCCAAAAGAAAACAGGCAATCGCTGGAATACCCAGGTGCCTCAGTCCACCCAGATGTGTGTTTAGGTTGCCACCTTAAATAAACCATTAATTAACAAAGCTCACATCTGTCATGGATACACTCACCCAATCCATGTCTACTAGCATAGCATAGCAATAATAAGCAAACGTAGAGTAACTCCCAAAGGTTTGATAATAAACAGGTAATATGTTCTACCTCAACTACTCCTCAAACCCAAAATTTAATTAGATCCTAATCATGCAATGTGTGAGGATTGATCTAATGTAATAAAACTGGGTAGTAGGAGGTATGATCAAAGTGTTACTTGCCTTGCTAATGATCCGGGAAACCTAGCAATTCGAAGTAGCAAGCGGCGCACTCCGGGTACTCTATCGCAAACAAACAAACATACAATAAGTACTCAACTAATGCACAGGTAAAACTCGAACAAGAGAACTAACCAGAAAGTTCAACTTAAGAACTCCGGTTGGCAAAAAGAATCAGAACGAACGAAGCAATGAAAGACAAACGGCAAGAGAAACAAGCTTCGTTTACTATTCTAGGTCTATGGTAATTTTTTACAGTGGCAGAAACTTGTTTGAGTTGGTTAAATGGAAAGAGGGTTTCGAGACAAAACTCCAGGCGCTTGAATCGCCTGATTCCGATAAACGAGCGAAAAGTTAAACTACAACGAACATCGGATCAGAGATCGCGATCAGAAAAACCGCGGATTTAATCCGAGAAAAAAAAAACAACGAACAGTTAATGAACGAACGTTCGTTAACAGAAACTAAACGAAAAACATGTTCGTTAAGACGAATGGACGAACTGGCGCTCGCTAAATAAATAAACCGGAAAAAACCGATCTATTTATTTAAAAAACGGAAACTAGGGTTTTTCAAAAAAAAAACGGCCGGTGACTACCTCGGCGGCGGCGGCTCTCCGACGGGGCTCCGAAAGGCGGCGGGGTGAGGAGAGGGCGGCGGGGCGGCGGCTCCGGGCGGCGGCGTGCGGCAGTGGAGGCGACGGCGGCGGGCTGCTGTGCGGGGCGGCGGGGTGAGGAGAGGGCGGCGGCGGGGCGGCTATTTAAGAGGGGAGGGGGTTGACTTGGGGAAGGGGGCGACAGGCGGCGGCGGCTCCGGCTTGGACTCCTCCTCGAGTCCGGTGGGAAGGCGGCGGCGGCTGGGCCGGCCTGGCTCGGCTGGGCCCTTGGTCCAGTCGGGCGCGGGTCTCTTTTTTTTAAACAATTTCGCTGCGCCTAAAGAAAATCTAGAAAAATAAATAAAAATCTAAAAATGCCAAAACTAATTTTCTCCGTCTAAATAAAATATTTAGAACAGGATGAACATTTTTTTGGCTCTAAATGCAATTTTTGAAAACGTGCAAATTTTCCTAAATTCGAATAAAATAGCAAATAAAACCAAAATAAAATCTTATTTGATTTTTTTATTAAATCCTCAATATTTCTTTATTTTGGGAAAGTCATTTTATTCCCTCTCTCATATTTTTATAATAGAAATAATTGAAGATAAAGTAAACAAAATCAAATGATCCTATCTTCAAAATTTGAGAAAAACTCAAATATGAAAATAACGAAATCCCCAACTCTCTCCGAGGGTCCTTGAGTTGCGTAGAATTTCTAGGATCCACCAGAAAAGCAATAAAATATGATATGCAATGATGATCTAATGTATAACATTCCAAATTGAAAATTTGGGATGTTACAGGGATTCACTACTGTTTCAATTGGTGGTTATAAATATAATGTCTCTTTATTGATGCATTTAGAAAATTCACTTGGATCTACTTGTTGCCTGCTAAATTTGATGTTGATTCATTTGTTTTCAAGCCATGTTGAACGTCTTATTAAATGAAAAAAATCAATGCATTCAATCTGATTGGGGTAGAGAATATCAAGGTTTGCATAAATATCTTCAAGCTCAAGGCACTGCACACCACTCCCTACACCCATCAGCAGATCAACGCACTAAACATGAACACCAACGCTTTGCGGAAACCAGACTTGCTCTTATTGCCCATGCCTACATGCTTGTTCACTTTTAGGATGATGTGTTCCTCACTACTACCTATCTTATCAATCGTGTACCAACACGAGTCATCGATAATGTGTCTCCCATGGAGTGTCTTTTTGGTGGCAAATCCGACTACACCATGTTGAAATCATTTGGTTGTGCGTGTTGGCCACATCTCCGCCCCTACAATTCTAGAAAAATTGCTTTCCGGTCCAAAGAATGCATCTTTGTTGGTAATAGTTTACACCATAAGGGATATAAGTGTCTTTATGCTAGTACTGGGCGCATATATATTTCTCGCGACATGGTTTTTGATGAAGCAGTTTTTCCATTTGCTCGCCAGCTCGAAGCTACGCTTGCACCTGCCAATTCATCAGCACAATTGTACACCCATCTTTTACCCCCAACATCAAGTCCATCAATCAATGTTCCATCCCCAAGCATAAGTACTTTTTTAGCCGAAACCGTAGAACAATCGTTCTATGGTATTTTCATTAATTCAAAAAATATTACAAAAATTAAAACTCCATACCCATGAATCATCCAATACCAGCTTTATGAAACATAGAAAAAATTACAAGTTTTGTGCTATCGAAGTGTTGATCATGTCAGTCTTCTCTTGCTTTGCTTTTATTCTAGTTATTTCCATACCCTCTTTGAGATAAAATTTTCCATGAATCATAGTGTGGAAGTGCCCTTCTGAAGATCTTGTCATTTCTGGTCATACAGATACTCCAACAGCCCATGGTAACTATCTCCATTGCAATACTTGTTGGTAACTTGTTCATAGTGAGATGTATTTCATCATATGTAGATATTCCTCTGTGCTTGTTGTTGGAAATATGCCCTAGAGGCAATAATAAAAGCATTATTATTATATTTCCTTGTTCATGATAATTGTCTTTATTCATGCTATAATTGTGTTATCTGGAAATCGTAATACATGTGTGAATAACAGACATCAACATGTCCCTAGTGAGCCTCTAGTTGACTAGCTCGTTGATCAACAGATAGTCATGATTTCCTGACTATGGACACTGGATGTCATTGATAACGAGATCACATCATTGGGAGAATGATGTGATGGACAAGACCCAATCCTAAACATAGCACAAGATCGTATAGTTCGTTTGCTAGAGTTTTGCAATGTCAAAGTAGCTTTTCCTTAGACCATGAGATCGTGTAACTCCCGGATACCGTAGGAGTGCTTTGGGTATGCCAAACGTCACAACGTAACTGGGTGACTATAAAGGTAGACTACGGGTATCTCCGAAAGTGTCTGTTGGGTGACATGGATCAAGACTGGGATTTGTCACTCCGTATGACGGAGAGGTATCACTGGGCCCACTCGGTAATGCATCATCATAATGAGCTCAGAGTGACCAAGTGTCTGGTCACGGGATCATGCATTACGGTACGAGTAAAGTGACTTGCCGGTAACGAGATTGAACGAGGTATTGGGATACCGACGATCGAATCTCGGGCAAGTAACATATCGATAGACAAAGGGAATAGCGTACGGGATTGATTGAATCCTCGACATCGTGGTTCATCCGATGAGATCATCGTGGAGCATGTGGGAGCCAACATGGGTATCCAGATCCCGCTGTTGGTTATTGACCGGAGAGTCGTCTCGGTCATGACTGCTTGTCTCCCGAACCCGTAGGGTCTACACACTTAAGGTTCAGTTACGCTAGGGTTGTAGGGATATGTATATGCAGTAACCCGAATGTTGTTCGGAGTCCCGGATGAGATCCCGGACGTCACGAGGAGTTCCGGAATGGTCCGGAGGTAAAGATTTATATATAGGAAGTCCTGTTTCGGGCATCGGGACAAGTTTCGGGGTTATCGGTATTGTACCGGGACCACCGGAAGGGTCCCGGGGGTCCACCGGGTGGGTCCACCTGCCCCGGGGGGCCACATGGGCTGTAAGGGGGTGCGCCTTGGCCTAATGGGCCAAGGGCACCAGCCCCACATAGGCCCATGCGCCTAGGGTTTAAGGGGGCAAGAGTCCTAGGAGGGTAAGGCACCTCCTAGGTGCCTTGGAGGGGAGGGAAACCCTCCCCTGGCCGCCGCACCTAGGAGATCAGATCTCCTAGGCTGCGCACCCCCCCCTTGGCACCCCTATATATAGTGGGGGAGAGGAGGGACTTCATACCTGAACGCCCTGGCCTTTGGTTGCCTCCTTCTCCCTCCCCAACACCTCCTCCACCTCCATAGTGCTTAGCGAAGCTCTGCCGGAGTACTGCAGCTCCATCAACACCACGCCGTCGTGCTGCTGCTGGTGCCATCTCCCTCAACCTCTCCTCCCTCCCTTGCTGGATCAAGAAGGAGGAGACGTGGCTGTTCCGTACGTGTGTTGAACGCGGAGGTGCCGTCCGTTCGGTACTGGTCATCGGTGATTTGGATCACGTCGTGTTCGACTACATCATCCCCGTTCTTTGAACGCTTCCGCTCGCGATCTACAAGGTACGTAGATGCATCCAATGACTCGTTGCTAGATGAACTCCTAGATGATCTTGGTGAAACGAGTAGGAAAATTTTTGTTTTCTGCAACGTTCCCCAACAGTGGCATCATGAGCTAGGTCTATGCGTAGTTCTTCTTGCGCGAGTAGAACACAATTAGTTGTGGGCGTAGATTTGTCAACTTTCTTGCCGTTACTAGTCCTTTCTTGCTTCAGCGGTATTGTGGGATGAAGCGGCCCGGACCAACCTTACACGTACGCTTACGTGAGACCGGTTCCACCGACTAACATGCACTAGTTGCATAAGGTGGCTGGCGGGTGTCTGTCTCTCCTACTTTAGTTGGAGCGGAATCGATGAACAGGGTCCTTATGAAGGGTAAATAGAAGTTGACAAATCACGTTGTGGCTTTAACGTAGGTAAGAAAACGTTCTTGCTAGAACCCTAATTCAGCCACGTAAAACTTGCAACAACAATTAGAGGACGTCTAACTTGTTTTTGCAGCAAGTGGTTTGTGATATGATATGGCCAAAGTTGTGATGAATGATGAATGATCTATATGTGATGTATGAGATGTTCATGCTATTGTAATAGGATTCACGACTTGCATGTCGATGAGTATGACAACCGGCAGGAGCCATAGGAGTTGTCTTTATTCTTTTATATGACCTGCGTGTCATCAAGAAACGCCATGTAAATTACTTTACTTTATTGCTAAACGCGTTAGCCATAGTAGTAGAAGTAATAATTGGCGAGCAACTTCATGGAGACACGATGATGGAGATCATGATGATGGAGATCATGGTGTCAAGCCGGTGACAAGATGATCATGGAGCCCCAAGATGGAGATCAAAGGAGCTGTGTGATATTGGCCATATCATGTCACGTTTATTATTTGATTGCATGTGATGTTTATCATGTTTTGCATCTTGTTTACTTAGAACGACGGTAGTAAATAAGATGATCCCTCACAATAAATTTCAAGAAGTGTTCCCCCTAACTGTGCACCGTTGCGACAGTTCGCTGTTTCAAAACATCACGTGATGATCGGGTGTTTTATTCAGACGTTCACATACAACGGGTGTAAGACAGATTTACACATGCAAACACTTAGGTTGACTTGACGAGCCTAGCATGTACAGACATGGCCTCGGAACACAGAAGACCGAAAGGTCGAGCATGAGTCGTATAGAAGATACGATCAACATGAAGATGTTCACCGATGTTGACTAGTCCGTCTCACGTGATGATCGGACACGGTCTAGTTTAACTCGGATCATGTAATACTTAGATGACTAGAGGGATGTCTAATCTAAGTGGGAGTTCATTAATAATTTGATTAGTTGAACTTAATTATCATGAACTTAGTCTAAATATTTTACAATATGTCTTGTAGATCAAATGGCCAACGTAGTCCTCAACTTCAACGCGTTCCTAGAGAAAACTAAGCTGAAAGACGATGGCAGCAACTATACGGACTGGGTCCGGAACCTGAGGATCATCCTCATAGCTGCCAAGAAAGATTATGTCCTACAAGCACCGCTTGGTGACGCACCCGTTCTCCCTGCGGAACAAGACGTTATGAACGCTTGGCAGGCACGTTCCGATGACTACTCCCTCGTTCAGTGCGGCATGCTTTACAGCCTAGAGCCGGGGCTCCAAAAGCGTTTTGAGAGACATGGAGCATATGAGATGTTCGAAGAGCTGAAAATGGTTTTCCAAGCTCATGCCCGGGTCGAGAGATATGAAGTCTCCGACAAATTCTTCAGCTGTAAGATGGAGGAAAACAGTTCTGTCAGTGAGCACATACTCACTATGTCTGGGTTGCATAACCGCTTGACTCAGCTGGGAGTTAATCTCCCGGATGATGCGGTCATTGACAGAATCCTCCAGTCGCTTCCACCAAGCTACAAGAGCTTTGTGATGAACTTCAATATGCAGGGGATGGAAAAGACCATTCCTGAAGTATTTGCTATGCTGAAATCAGCAGAGGTAGAAGTCAGGAAGGAACATCAAGTGTTGATGGTCAATAAAACCACTAAGTTCAAGAAAGGCAAGGGTAAAAAGAACTTCAAGAAGGACGGCAAGGAGGTTGCCGCGCCCGGCAAGCAAGCTGCCGGGAAGAAGCCAAAGAATGGACCCAAGCCCGAGACTGAGTGCTTTTATTGCAAGGGAAGCGGTCACTGGAAGCGGAACTGCCCTAAGTACTTAGCGGATAAGAAGGCCGGCAAAACAAAAGGTATATGTGATATACATGTAATTGATGTGTACCTTACTAGTGCCCGTAGTGGCTCCTGGGTATTTGATACCGGTGCAGTTGCTCACATTTGTAACTCAAAGCAGGGGCTGCGGAATAAGCGGAAACTAGCAAAGGACGAGGTGACGATGCGCGTCGGGAATGGTTCCAAGGTCAATGTGATCGCCGTCGGCACGCTGCCTCTGCATCTCCCTTCGGGATTAGTTTTAAACCTTAATAATTGTTATTTAGTGCCAGCTTTGAGCATGAACATTGTATCGGGATCTCGTTTAATTCGAGATGGCTACTCTTTTAAATCTGAGAATAATGGTTGTTCCATTTTTATGAGAGATATGTTTTATGGTCATGCTCCTATGGTGAATGGTTTATTCTTTATGAATCTCGAACGTGATGCTACACATGTTCATAATGTGAGTACCAAAAGAAGTAAGGTTGATAATGATAGTCCCACATACTTGTGGCACTGCCGCCTTGGTCACATAGGTGTTAAACGCATGAAGAAGCTCCATGCTGATGGACTTTTAGAGTCTCTTGATTATGAATCATTTGACACGTGCGAACCATGCCTTATGGGTAAAATGACCAAGACTCCGTTCTCAGGAACAATGGAGCGAGCAACCGACTTATTGGAAATCATACATACCGATGTGTGCGGTCCAATGAGTGTTGAGGCTCGCGGTGGCTATCGTTATGTTCTCACCCTCACTGATGATTTAAGTAGGTATGGGTATATCTACTTAATGAAACACAAGTCTGAAACCTTTGAAAAGTTTAAGGAATTTCAGAGTGAGGTTGAAAATCAACGTGACAGGAAAATCAAGTTTCTACGATCAGATCGTGGAGGAGAATACTTGAGTCACGAGTTTGGCACACACTTAAGAAAATGTGGAATAGTTTCACAACTCACGCCGCCTGGAACACCTCAGCGTAATGGTGTGTCCGAACGTCGTAATCGCACTCTGTTAGATATGGTGCGATCTATGATGTCTCTTACCGATTTACCGCTTTCTTTTTGGGGCTATGCTTTAGAGACTGCCGCATTCACTTTAAATAGGGCTCCGTCGAAATCCGTTGAGACGACACCGTATGAATTGTGGTTTGGGAAGAAACCTAAGCTGTCGTTTCTAAAAGTTTGGGGATGCGATGCTTATGTCAAGAAACTTCAACCTGAAAAGCTCGAACCCAAATCGGAAAAATGCGTCTTCATAGGGTACCCAAAAGAAACTATTGGGTACACCTTCTACCTCAGATCCGAAGGCAAGATCTTTGTTGCCAAGAATGGGTCCTTTCTGGAGAAAGAGTTTCTCTCGAAAGAAGTAAGTGGGAGGAAAGTAGAGCTTGATGAAGTATTGCCTCTTGAACCGGAAAATGGCGCAACTCAAGAAAATGTTCCTGAGGTGCCAGCACCGACTAGAGAGGAAGTTAATGATAATGATCAAGATACTTCTGATCAAGCTCCTACTGAAATTCGAAGGTCCACAAGGACACGTTCCGCACCAGAGTGGTACGGCAACCCTGTCTTGGAAATCATGTTGTTGGACAACGGTGAACCTTCGAACTATGAAGAAGCGATGGCGGGACCGGATTCCGACAAATGGCTAGAAGCCATGAAATCCGAGATAGGATCCATGTATGAAAACAAAGTATGGACTTTGACTGACTTGCCCGTTGAGCGGCGAGCCATAGAAAATAAATGGATCTTTAAGAAGAAGACAGACGCGGATGGTAATGTGACCATCTATAAAGCTCGGCTTGTCGCTAAGGGTTATCGACAAGTTCAAGGGGTTGACTACGATGAGACTTTCTCACCGGTAGCGAAGCTGAAGTCCGTCCGAATCATGTTAGCAATTGCCGCATTCTATGATTACGAAATATGGCAAATGGACGTCAAAACGGCATTCCTTAATGGTTTCCTTAAGGAAGAATTGTATATGATGCAGCCGGAAGGTTTTGTCGATCCTAAAAATGCTGACAAAGTGTGCAAGCTCCAACGCTCGATTTATGGGCTGGTGCAAGCATCTCGGAGTTGGAACATTCGCTTTGATGAGATGATCAAAGCGTTTGGGTTTACACAGACTTATGGAGAAGCCTGCGTTTACAAGAAAGTGAGTGGGAGCTCTGTAGCATTTCTCATATTATATGTAGATGACATACTTTTGATGGGAAATGATATAGAACTCTTGGACAGCATCAAGGCCTACTTGAATAAAAGTTTTTCAATGAAGGACCTTGGAGAAGCTGCTTATATATTAGGCATCAAAATCTATAGAGATAGATCGAGACGCCTCATAGGTCTTTCACAAAGCACATACCTTGATAAGATATTGAAGAAGTTCAATATGGATCAATCCAAGAAAGGGTTCTTGCCTGTGTTACAAGGTGTGAAATTGAGCTCAGCTCAATGTCCGACCACGGCAGAAGATATAGAAGAGATGAGCGTCATCCCCTATGCCTCAGCCATAGGTTCTATTATGTATGCCATGCTGTGTACCAGACCTGATGTTAACCTTGCCGTCAGTTTGGTAGGAAGGTACCAAAGTAATCCCGGCAAGGAACACTGGACAGCGGTCAAGAATATCCTGAAGTACCTGAAAAGGACTAAGGAAATGTTTCTCGTTTATGGAGGTGACGAAGAGCTCGTCGTAAAGGGTTATGTCGACGCTAGCTTCGACACAGATCTGGATGACTCTAAGTCACAAACCGGATACGTGTATATTTTGAATGGTGGGGCAGTAAGCTGGTGCAGTTGCAAGCAAAGCGTCGTGGCGGGATCTACATGTGAAGCGGAGTACATGGCAGCCTCGGAGGCAGCACATGAAGCAATATGGGTGAAGGAGTTCATCACCGACCTAGGAGTCATACCCAATGCGTCGGGGCCGATCAAGCTCTTCTGTGACAACACTGGAGCTATTGCACTTGCCAAGGAGCCCAGGTTTCACAAGAAGACAAGGCACATCAAGCGTCGCTTCAACTCCATTCGTGAAAATGTTCAAGATGGAGACATAGAGATTTGTAAAGTACATACGGACCTGAATATAGCAGATCCGTTGACTAAACCTCTCCCTAGAGCAAAACATGATCAACACCAGAATTCCATGGGTGTTCGATTCATCACAATGTAACTAGATTATTGACTCTAGTGCAAGTGGGAGACTGTTGGAAATATGCCCTAGAGGCAATAATAAAAGCATTATTATTATATTTCCTTGTTCATGATAATTGTCTTTATTCATGCTATAATTGTGTTATCTGGAAATCGTAATACATGTGTGAATAACAGACATCAACATGTCCCTAGTGAGCCTCTAGTTGACTAGCTCGTTGATCAACAGATAGTCATGATTTCCTGACTATGGACACTGGATGTCATTGATAACGAGATCACATCATTGGGAGAATGATGTGATGGACAAGACCCAATCCTAAACATAGCACAAGATCGTATAGTTCGTTTGCTAGAGTTTTGCAATGTCAAAGTAGCTTTTCCTTAGACCATGAGATCGTGTAACTCCCGGATACCGTAGGAGTGCTTTGGGTATGCCAAACGTCACAACGTAACTGGGTGACTATAAAGGTAGACTACGGGTATCTCCGAAAGTGTCTGTTGGGTGACATGGATCAAGACTGGGATTTGTCACTCCGTATGACGGAGAGGTATCACTGGGCCCACTCGGTAATGCATCATCATAATGAGCTCAGAGTGACCAAGTGTCTGGTCACGGGATCATGCATTACGGTACGAGTAAAGTGACTTGCCGGTAACGAGATTGAACGAGGTATTGGGATACCGACGATCGAATCTCGGGCAAGTAACATATCGATAGACAAAGGGAATAGCGTACGGGATTGATTGAATCCTCGACATCGTGGTTCATCCGATGAGATCATCGTGGAGCATGTGGGAGCCAACATGGGTATCCAGATCCCGCTGTTGGTTATTGACCGGAGAGTCGTCTCGGTCATGACTGCTTGTCTCCCGAACCCGTAGGGTCTACACACTTAAGGTTCAGTTACGCTAGGGTTGTAGGGATATGTATATGCAGTAACCCGAATGTTGTTCGGAGTCCCGGATGAGATCCCGGACGTCACGAGGAGTTCCGGAATGGTCCGGAGGTAAAGATTTATATATAGGAAGTCCTGTTTCGGGCATCGGGACAAGTTTCGGGGTTATCGGTATTGTACCGGGACCACCGGAAGGGTCCCGGGGGTCCACCGGGTGGGTCCACCTGCCCCGGGGGGCCACATGGGCTGTAAGGGGGTGCGCCTTGGCCTAATGGGCCAAGGGCACCAGCCCCACATAGGCCCATGCGCCTAGGGTTTAAGGGGGCAAGAGTCCTAGGAGGGTAAGGCACCTCCTAGGTGCCTTGGAGGGGAGGGAAACCCTCCCCTGGCCGCCGCACCTAGGAGATCAGATCTCCTAGGCTGCGCACCACCCCCCCTTGGCACCCCTATATATAGTGGGGGAGAGGAGGGACTTCATACCTGAACGCCCTGGCCTTTGGTTGCCTCCTTCTCCCTCCCCAACACCTCCTCCACCTCC
This sequence comes from Triticum aestivum, assembly GCF_018294505.1. Classification (NCBI taxonomy): domain Eukaryota; kingdom Viridiplantae; phylum Streptophyta; class Magnoliopsida; order Poales; family Poaceae; genus Triticum; species Triticum aestivum. The sequence goes on along the minus strand of NC_057809.1, from coordinate 386,422,718 downwards.
ATAGTGCTTAGCGAAGCTCTGCCGGAGTACTGCAGCTCCATCAACACCACGCCGTCGTGCTGCTGCTGGTGCCATCTCCCTCAACCTCTCCTCCCTCCCTTGCTGGATCAAGAAGGAGGAGACGTGGTTGTTCCGTACGTGTGTTGAACGCGGAGGTGCCGTCCGTTCGGTACTGGTCATCGGTGATTTGGATCACGTCGTGTTCGACTACATCATCCCCGTTCTTTGAACGCTTCCGCTCACGATCTACAAGGTACGTAGATGCATCCAATGACTCGTTGCTAGATGAACTCCTAGATGATCTTGGTGAAATGAGTAGGAAAATTTTTGTTTTCTGCAACGTTCCCCAACACTTGTTGGGGATGAGCAGGTTCCAGCATGATCAGGCAAATTGGCAGTCCCAAAAAAATGGGAAATTGTTTCCTCTATAGCATCTGCACATAAGGCACAATTATAGTCATCCAGGTACATATTCTTGTGATGTAACATGTTTCTTGTGCTGATTCTGTCATGCATGAGTAGCCAGAAGAAGATCTTGTGTCTGAGTCTGCAGGCCAATTTCCATAGCAGATTAAAGATGTTGTGTGTTGTGCTTACTCTTGTGATTTCTTTGTATAGCTTCATGGAGGAGAATTTCTGACAGGATCCTCCAATGGACCAAGAATCTCTTTCAGTCATCTCTGTTCTATTGCTGATGATTTCTTGGAGAGTATTGTATTGATTGAATGCTTGCAGTGATAGGGGTCTGTGGAAATTTTGGCTGAAGTCTTCATGTTGTTGAACTTTTTGTAGTGTGATCTCTCTTTTAACTGCAAATGAGTGTAGTTCAGGGCATTGAATATGTAGTGGAATATCATGCCATTTATCAGTCCAGAACATTATGGTATCTCATGTTCCTGCTTTGCATACTATGAGCTATTCGAATGTTGGCAGTAGCTTCAGAATGGATTTCCACTAGAATGATCCAACCAATTTGTCTCCTGGCACACTATCTTGATAGTATGTTTCCCAAATAATGTTTACCCAAGGAATTTATTCCTTATTGAGGAATTTATGCAGGAATTTCATGAGAAAAACTTGGTTGTGAGTGTGTAAATCAAGAACACCAAGACCTCCATGAGTTTTAGGTTGGCAAACTTGATTCCATGAAATAAGAGCAGCACCTCTGTCTTATGTACCATATTTTCTCCAGAAGCAGTTCATCAGATATGAGTTGATTTGTTTGATCACCGTCTTGGGTATCATCAAAGTGCACATGAAAAAGGTTGGCATGCTTGTGAATACTAATTTGATTAGAGTAAGCTTATCTCCAATTGACAGCAGTGTGGAACAACTCAGCAATCTGTTTTCAATTATTTTTAACATGGGCACAAAGTCTTCCACCCTTGGTTTAACAGTACACAAGGGAAGTCCAAGATATGTGTGATGTAGAGTTCCAATTTTGCATCCTAGGAGATTGGATAGTTCTTGCATTTTCTCTTAAGGAGTGTTAATTGACACCATGGTGGACTTTGAGTAATTTATCTTCAATCTTGTGTATTCAGCATAGTGCAATAACAGGTTTTTTATGTGTTGTACCTGTCTGGGGTTTGCATGAGCAACCAGGATGGTATCATCTGCATATTGGATAATGGGGAAATATGTGGCCATGTTGTGATTCAGTGGAGAGTCCACAAGAGAGGTATGCATGGCTTCATTGAGTATTGATTGGAGAACATTTGATGCAATGACAAAAATCAGAGGGGAGAGAGGATCTCCTTGTCTCACTCCTTTCATATAGAGGAACTGTTTGCCTGGAACTCCACTTAGTAAAACTAAAGAATAGCCAGTCCCATAAATCATTTTAATCCAGTTTATACATTTAGCTCCAAAGCCCTTCGCTTGTAGAACCTCAATGATTGTGTCATGGCTAAGCATATCAAATGACTTTTCAAAGTCTAGTCTCAACAGGATGAGCTCTTTTTTACTCTGGTAGCATTGGTGAATATATTCATAGGGCCTTATCAAACAGTCTTGGATACATCTCTTGTTAAGAAAACCATATTGGTTTCTATGAACCATTTTAAGTATGCATTTCTGCAGTCTATTGGCCAATAGCTTGGTGATGATCTTTAAAGTGCAGTTCAACAGGGTGATAGGTCCGAATTCTACACGACTGGAAGCTATGTCACTCTTTGGGGTCAAGGTGATGAAGGAGTAGTTGATACTCTGAATGTTGACTTTTCTTGAGTGAAAATCATCACTGAGCTTATAGAAGTCAGGTGCAATGGTATCCCAACAATGTTTGAGGAATGCTGCATTGAAACCACCTGGGCCTGATAATTTATCAGTAGGCATATGCTGAATAACCTTGTCAATCTCCTCTTTAGTGAAGGGGACTTCCAGATCAGAAAGATTGTCTAGAGGGTTCAATAGGTGGTTTAGGAGTAAAGGATTCTGTGTTTTGGCCTTTGTTCCCAGTCTTTCCTTAAAAGCTATGTATAGAATGGCAGCTTTAGCATGGTGGTCATGGTGTTCAAATCCTGTTTCATCCTTTAACATAGCAATGCAATTATTCCTGTATTTAATGGTGGCCTTAGCTTGGAAGTATTTGGTGTTGGCTTCACCCATTTTAATTTTCCTGATTGTGGCTCTCTGTTTCCAATATTTCTGTGGTGCTCAAGAGTAGTTTCCAAATGAGCTTTGATGATATCTCTCCCATTTAATTCTTCTATTGATAAGCTTATGTATTCCTCAAGATAATCATAACATAGAATCAAGAAGTTTGAGTTATCAATAATTGAATGGTCGATGAGTAGTCTATTTCTCTTGATGCTCATGCTGATTCCGTGGTTGTTTCGGAGTTGATGACATTCTCACCTCTTGGCTCTGCAGTGTACGATTCCGACACTTTTTGGGCCGTCTGTTGCCTCGGATTCTTCCAACCATCGAGCGTACGTTCTTACGCCGCCAGTGACACCGTAGCCCCGGCAGTTCATGTCCCAAAGGAGATGTGTCCGCACACTCGGTATTAGTTCCGCATTGTCAAGTCATACGTCTACATGACATTGTTACGTATGTGTACACATCATAGTCTAATGGACGTATTGCTTGCTCCCATAGTAGTTGTTGGGATCCTCTCAAGTGTAAGGATGAAGGAGAAAGGTAGCAAGTATTTTCCTCAGTTAGAGAATCAAAGTTATCAATTCAGTAGGAGTCTCCCCAACTAGCAAAGTCAATAGCACCTGTTGTTAGAGTACGTAATGGGCCTAATGGCCTGGGCTGGCGGTATAGCCCGTTAGTCTTAGGGTTAATTAGAGATAATGGTCGCTTGCTTAGGGGTCAAGTAAGCCTTGCTTGCGAGTCAAGTAAACCTCTTTATATAAAGAGAGGAGATGTATCAATCTAATCAAGCAAGAATTAAGAAGGAAATCCCTTCCATCTTGTCCGACCGTGGGCAAAAGGCCCCCGGCCGGCCCTCTCGCGCCCTTCTTCTAGCAGCGCCATAACAATTTGGTATTAGCTAGCTTCGGTTCGATCATGTCTTCACCGCCACCCAACCCGTCTCTTCCGCTGCCGGTCACCTCGTCACCTCCGGCGACCACCACGCCCGTCGCCCCGCTCCTGCCCGCACCGGGATCCTCCGTCGCGCCCGCCCCCGCCATCCTCACCCTGGAGGAGGTGTCCGAGGCGCTGCAGGGCCTAAACCAGGCGGTCCAGGAGATCCGCATGTTCTTGGCCGGGTCCTATGGGCCACACCTGGTTGCGCCGCCCATCGCCGCCGCCACGCCGCCATGGCTGCTGTGGCAGCCGCTGCATTAGGCGGCCTTTGCCGCGCTCCCCAGGCTGCAGCTTACATCCATCGCCCCGCCCTGGCTGCAGTGGCAGTCGCCGCTCCTGGCGGCCTTCGCCGCGCCCGGCGCTCCGTCGCAGCAGCCGCCGCCGCTACCCCAGGGCGTCCTCGCGGTGCTTGCCGAACCGCTTCAGCTGCCATCCACCGCCACCACCGCCCTATCCTAGCTATAGTGGTAGCCTTCGCTCCTGGCGGCCTCCGCCGCGCCCGGTGCTCCGATGCAGCAGCCACCGCCTGTCAGCACCGGCCCCGCATCGACCGCATCGGCGGGAGTCTCGGTCCACCAGATCAAGTTCCCGCCATCGCCATTATCGCTTCTCCAGGGCATCCTCATCCAGCAGATCAAGTTCCCGCCGTCGCTGTCACCGTTTCTGGCTTAGATCACTACCCGCCACGTCTCGACGGTGATGAGGCTGCAGGCTGTTGCGCGCGGCCTCCTAGCGTGTCGGTGTGTGCGGGAGATGTGTGGTATGCAGTTGCCGCTCCTCCCAGCTGCCCTTCGCTGCACAAAGGACCTCAATCTCGTCCGCTGCGTCGGGGATCTTGGGCATGCTGTTTTCCCCGTGGGCAGCTACCTGAAAGTCCGCGATATCGGCGATTGGGGGGCACATCCTTCCTTGCCATTCTCCATTGCAAGCCCTCCACTCTTCTCTATGCGGTGCAGACCAACAGCCATACGATGGGGAGAAGGCAGGGTGTCACCGACAGGAGCGCACCGCGTATCACCACTGCATTCCGTCATCCACCGTGAGGGCACCTCTGCTGGTCGCTCTTGCGACCACTTTCAGGCGGCCATACACATGCACTCCTTTTGTCCAAATGGTGTCCATGGAATCCAGGTGGTTGTACACGTGCACGTCCGAGGTGCGTATGGTGTCCACTTTTTGTTAAGGGGTCCAAAATAAATCGTCTCAGTCCATTTCAGGTTGAGAGTAATAAAACAAGGCGAGTTGTAAAAGGCGTGTTTTAGGTGTTAGGTTTGTGTTGCATCGAGTCATGGTTATAAGTTGGTTAGGCTGCAGCTCGAGGACAAGCTGCATGTCCAGGTGGAGTGTAGTGTTAGAGTACGTAATGGGCCTAATGGCCCAGGCTGGCGGTATAGCCCGTTAGTCTTAGAGTTAATTAGAGATAAGGGTCGCTTGCTTAGGGGTCAAGTAAGCCTTGTTTGGGAGTTAAGTAAACCTCTCTATATAAAGAGAGGAGATGCGAAAATGCTCTTTAGAGCTCGGGCTCCATCGAGCCCGAGTTTGACTTGGTCAAAATTCAAAATTTCACGTTTCATTTTAAAAAAAAATTACACTTAGAGACATAAAGCATATGTGTGTAAATTTTCAGGACGAAACACCTTAAAATGAGTGCTACACAAAAAGAACAAATCTGAGGCTTTTTAGTAGATGCACTATTCATCCTCAAAGTCCATGAATTTGTCTTTTTGCACATATCGCATTTTAGGGTATTTCATCCTCAAATTTTACATACATACACATAACATCCTTGTTTACTTGTATGATTTTTTCAGATTTTTTTAAATTGAAAAGTGCGAATATTTAATTTTTCAAAAAATCCGGCCTCCATGGAGGCCGAGCTCCAAAACGCCCTACTCGAGGAGATGTATCTATCTAATCAAGCAAGATTTAAGAAGGAAATCGCTTTCATCTTTCCCGACCGTGTGCAAAAGGCCCCCGGCCGGCCCTCTCGCGCCCTCCTTCTAGCAGCGCCATAACACATGCGCACAGAACACACACACACACACACACACACACACACACTCGTCCCCAATACGTCAAGAGGGATGTCAATCCCCTTGTCTTGCTAATTACATGATCAATCACAAATGATCGAGATAGATAGTAGCAAAGTGACAAGGAAATAGTAGCAATTGTGTAGAAGAATTCAGTAATAGAGAATAGACCCAAGGGCCATAGGTTCACTAGTGGTATCTCTCTTGAAAAGAGGTGAATGGCATGGTAACAAATTACAGTTGGGCAATCGACCAAATTGCAATATTTATGACTATGATCATTCATGGTATAATCTCATATGCACATTACATCCCTGATAAGTAGACCGTTAATCTAACTGCATCTAATACTAATACTCCACTCAAAAACCTCTATCCAGCATGCATTTCAATGTGTTAAGTCTGCAAGAAACAGATTATCGCAATAAGCTAGATGACATAATATAGACAGGAAGAAGTGTTCTTTGGGAGTTTGTCGACATACGATGTCGTAAGCCAAGGTGATGTAGGGTGGAACACTATATGGCCGATCTTTCATGAAAGGAGCGGATCCCACGAAGAACACGAAGAACATGACGGAAATCACGAGGGAAATCACGAGGGGAAACACGAGAGAATCACTAAAACCAACAGGAAATAGTCACACATATGCTAGATCCTCGAAACACAAAGAGAGATACAAGATCCACGATCAACAAGGGACGATACAAGAGGTAACCGGTTCTTCTCCGTGAGGAGGTCTTGAATCCACGAGGGGATCTTCCCATAAAGGGGTCTTGAATCCAAGGTGGATCTTCTCCGAAGAGGGGCTGCGGTCTCTCTCAAGGAGTAGATCCGATATGGATGAGCGAAGCTCTATCTCACAAATGAGCTAACACAACGCTAACCCTAGAAAGTAGGACGAAGTGGAGTATATATAGTCTAGGGGGGCGAAGGGGTACACGGGCCTCGTCCCTTACACTGTGCGCAGACAGGGGAGGCCGGACGTGCGGGCATCGGGCCGGATGTCCGGGCATTCGCGGAGGGCCAGATGTCCGGGCTGGTGAAGCTGGCCATGTTGCTCTCGGGTTCGGGGGTGTCCGGATATCCGGGCTGGCAGCCGGATTTTCAGGGACTTGGGAAGTGCCAGATAGCCGGCTGGTGAGGCCGGATGTCCAGGGCCTGTAGTGTCCTGGCAGCTGAGCGGCTATGGTGGGTGAAGCTCCAAGGGCCGGACGTCCGGGGTCGTGGCCAGATGTCCGGGGCCTGGGAGGTGTCCTTGACTCCTTCAGTTGGTTTTCTTCATCCGTGAACTTGGGGGCTTGTACATCTTCAGGTGCATCTTTGGGAGGATCCTTTTGATACCTAATCATGCACAACGTCTCGGACTTAGGTAGTAGCCATGTCTCATGCATAGAAAGTGGAAGTTCGGAGAGGAGTGAGTTCACCTTATCTTCGATAGCCTTGGCTCGGGCTCTTGTCATTGGTCCAAGTGGTGTCATTGGAGGTGTAGGTGCGTCCATGGGGATTATCGTGGGATGCTCCACATCATCTCGCCTCCCTTGGGGAAGATCCGACCTTGGATCGAAATCCTCATCACCATGGTAGGGCGAGTGATCTTTGACGTTGAAGATGTCGCTCCCGGAGTACTTGTCGCATGGAATTTCGATCTTGTAGGCGTTGTTGTTGTAGCGTTCGAGCACCTTGAAGGGTCCATCCGCTAGTGGTCGAAGTTTGGACTTGCGTTCGTTGGGGAAGCGGTCCTTGCGAAGGTGTAGCCACACAAGATCTCCAATGTTGAATACCATGGGGTGCTTGTTGATGTTGCGCTTGGTCGCAAGTTGTTGTACTTGGTGCTCGATGGTTTTCCTTGTATCTTCATGCACCTTCTTGAGATGGTTCACACGTGCACTTGCGTCCATATTGATGCGCTCTTGGAGTGGTAGAGGAAGAATGTCCGATGGTGACAATGGGTTGAATCCGTAGACGACCACGAAGGGGGACTTGCTGGTAGTTGAGTGTCTTGCGCGGTTGTAGGCATACTCGGCGATCGGTAGGCACGGTTGCAAGATTTCCCTACAAAATAGATGTGCAATATGTGAAGTATCGTCTATCTTGTGGCAAGATATGAAATGAGCCATGTTGGAGAATCGGTTCACAACAACAAATACGGAATCCTTTCCATTCCTATTTCTAGGCAACCCAAGCACAAAATCCCAACTAAAATCCTCCCATGGTTGATATGGAATTGGAAGTGGCATGTAAAGGCCAAGAGATTGAGCTTTGCACTTAGCTTGGTGACATGTAGAGTATTGGCTGGTGAAGCGGTTGACGTCGCGAAGCATCGTGGGACAAAAATAGTGCTTGGAGAGCGTAGCAAGTGTCTTGTTGTGTCCAAAGTGGATGAGTAGTTGAACTTGCGATTGGATCTTCTTAGGTTCCTCGGGGTTGAGCGGTAGGGAACCTTGTTAGGAAGGGGCGCTCTGGGGATGATGTCGATTCGATGCTTAATGCCTCGTAGAGGAGGTGGACCCGGAGGTAGCTCGTCGGGGAAAACATCTTGAAATTCCTACAAAAGAGAAGATGACACTAAAGGTAGAGTGTGAGAGGTGTTAGCTTTTGGTGCCTCGTCGTTGCACGAAAGGTCATAGTGCATGACACTAGATGGGTTCTCACACACTTCTCTCATCTCATGTGTGGTGGCAAATAGAACTAAGTTCTTCTTGTCGCTCATCGTGGAGTCGCTCAATTTGGGCATGTGGCGCTGTAACACCCTCGATGCGACTATATCTCCCACGTGTCGAGGCACGACTTAGAGGCATAATCGCATTGAAGGCATATGTCGCAAATTAGGCAATCTTCACAACATCCCATGTAATATAATAATAAAGGGGAGATAACATAGTTGGCTTACACTCGCCACGTCAATCAAGTACATAAATAACATTACATCATCCAAACACTCATGGCCCGACTACGGCGCCAAAATAAAAGAGAACCCAACATGCGACACGGTCCCGATCACCCCCAACTAGGCACCACTCCTGATCATCGGGAAAGGAAACATAGTAACGTTGAGAGTCTTTGTCGAACTCCCACTTGAGCTCAAGTGTGTCTCCTGGAGCGGAATCATCTGGCCCTGCATCTGGTGTAATAGTAATCTGTGAGCCACAGGGACTCAGCAATCTCGCACCCTCGCGATCAAGACTATTTAAGCTTATAGGTAAGGCAAGGTAAATATATGTGGAGCTGCAGCAAGCGACTAGCAAAATATGGTGGCTAACTTATTCGCAAAAGAGAGCGAGAAGAGGAGGCAAAGCGCGAGAGAGAAACTAGAGAACAACCTGCGCAAACATTACTCCAACACCGTGTCCACTTCCCGGACTCCGCCGAGAAGAGGCCATCACGGTAACACACTCAGTTGATTCATTTTAATTAAGTTAAGGTTCAAGTTATCTACAACCGGACATTAACAAATTCCCATCTGCCCATAACCGCGGGCACAGCTTTCGAAAGTTCAAATCCCTGCAGGGGAGTCCCAACTTAGCCCATGACAAGCTCTCACGGTCAACGAAGGAATAGACCTCCTCCCAAGACATTCCGATAAGACTCGGTATCTCGGTAATTCAAGACACTTCGACAGGTTAAAACAAGTCCAGCAACACCGCCCGAATGTGCCGACAAATCCCGATAGGAGCTGCACATATCTCTTTCTCAGGGCACACTCAGATTGTCTAAACTTCCGGTAGGCCAGCCCTAAGTTGCCCCTGGTAGCCACCGGCGGCTGACAGTTTGGACCAACACTCAGAGGAGCACTGGCCCCGGGGGGTTAAAATAATGATGACCCTTGAGTCTGCAGAACCCAAGGGAAAGAAAAGGCTAGGTGGAAAATGGTAAAACCAAGGTTGGGCATTGCTGGAAAAGCTTTACTCAAGGCGAACTATCAAGGGGTTCCCATTATAACCCAACCGCGTAAGGAACGCAAAATCCGAGAACATAACACCGATATGACGGAAACTAGGGCGGCAAGAGTGGAACAAAACACTAGGCGAGAGGCCGAGCCTTCCACGCTTTACCAAGTATATAGATGCATTAAGATAACATGGCAATACAATGATATCCCAACAAGTAAATAAATGTTCCAACAAGGAACGCCTCCAATCTTCACCTGCAACAAGCAACGCTATAGGAGGGGCTGAGCAAAGTGGTATCATAGCCAATCAACGGTTTGCTAGGACATGATGGGTTAGAGGTTTGACATGGCAATTTGGGAGGCTTGAAAGCAAGTGGTAGGCATCGTAGCATTGGCATAGCAAAAGAGCGAGCAAACTAGCATAGCAAAGATAGTAGTGATTTCGAGGGTATGATCATCTTGCCTGCACAGTTGTCGGAGTTGATTGGATCCTCGAAAGCAAACTCAACGGGCTCCTCGTTAGCGAGCTCGTCTGCCGTCTCTACCCAAACAAGACAAACAAGCAACAAGGATACAATCAACCACGTGCAAGGATCAAACAATATGATGCAATGATGATATGCTATGCGGGATGCGATACGGGATGCAAAATGCAAGATATGACAGGGAATGCATGAACCTAGCCTCAACCTGGAAATCCAAGTGTGCCACTGGAAAGATGAGATGAAATCGCTTGAAAACGATATAAAGAACACCGGAATCGGAGTTACGGTTTGGAAATGGCAAGCGATCCAAAAATGACACCGGTCTGCGATTTACAGCAAGTAGCCATCTAAATCCAATGAGATGAACATGCTACAGCACCCAAACATGACAACAAAATACATGGCAGGGATGCATTCAAGATGCTTAACAAAAGTCTAGCACTGAGCTACGGCCAAGTCATCCATTAACAGGTTCAAACAAGCATGGCAAAAATGCATATGGCAAACAGATCTCAAACTTAGTGAAATTAACACTTGTCTGGAATTTTAGATCAGGTAGCACTCTTCGGAGCAGCAAAACTACATGCTACAGGATCTGAACATGGCAAAGTAAAGCATGGCATGGAGCTACTCAATGAGCTTAACAAAAGTCCCTTAGTGACCTTGAGCCAAAAGGAATCAGAAAATATAATTGCAAGCATGTGAACATGGCAAAAAAATATAATCAGTTTTCAGACTTAGTGAAAACTGGCACATGCTGAAACATAACTCAAGTAGGCATGTTTACGAGCTCGATGCAATCACTACGGTGCAAGTCATGACAAGATAAGCATACACCCATCAAGAAGGCACAAAATGCAAGCTAGACATGGCAAGAACAATAGCATAGCATGCACGGATCAACTACAACATCATCGGCAAAATTGCAAACAAGTTGACAATCTGCCCAGATTCACAAAGTAGCAAAAGTAGAGCTCGATTGACTCACGCTAGGGTGCTCCATAATTGCAAACAAAGACATGGATGGATATATCACTACAAGATTAACAAAACATCCTTACTGATCATCCTCAAAAGAGGCACGGATCACTAGGAAACAACATGAACATATGACATCATGAGATAAACAGGTTAAGGACTTAGTGGAAATGCTAAGTCCCTGAAAACAGAATTAACAAGTGCACCACTTTGCAAGCTTGTGCTAGTCACCACACACATCACAAAAATACATGGGTTGCACCTCTGGAAAGATGACAAAATCCTTAACAAAACACATGTAGAGCATCAGGGCATATCATGCACACATTAATCATGGCAAAAATGACAACTCTAAATGGAGTAGGAGATCTGACAAATATCTCAAGTAGCCCTCTTCTAACAGCATTTCGGGCATCAAAAAGAACTCAAATGAAAATGATGCAATGGAATGAAATGATGTACTCTCAGAGATGAACAATTGGATATGCTATATGCACGAATCGGAGCTATGGATTCAAAGTTACGGAGCTATGAACAGGGGCACTTGGATCTAAGAATTTTTGGGACTTGGGAGGAAAAATCAACCTCCCAGATCTAGGGTTTTGACCCGAGGCACGTAGATCGAGGCGGGGCCGGCGAGGCACTGTTCATCGGCAGGGAGGAGCTCGCCGGAGGTCGATGTGGAGGCAGGGACGGTGAGGGGGAGCGGACGCGGCGGCCGGGCGGCGGCTCGGCGGCGCGGGGCCGGGCAGGCGTCGACGAGGATGGCGGCGGCGGGGTGCGGCTCCGGCCGAAGGAGTGCGGCGGCGCGCACCGGCGCGGTGGCGGCGGGGAGGCGGCGAGCGGCGCGGGAGGAAGGAGAAGGCGGCGGGGCGACCGGGCGGGCGGCGCGCGCGGATGGGCCCGCGGGGGCGGATGTGGGCTCGGCGGGCCGGCGGGGATGTGGTCCGGGTGGCGCCACGTGGCAGCTCCCGGTTGGGGCGGACGTGTCCGGCCCGGACGGACGTGTCCGGCCGGCGCGGGGACGAACTTTAGGGTTTCGGGGGAGAAGGAGATCCGAATTTCGGGGGGGTCTATTTATAGGCATAGAGGGAGTTAGGAGAGTCCAAATGAGGTGCGGTTTTCAGCCACGCGATCATGATTGAACGCTCTAGATGATGGAGAGGGTTTTGGTGGGTTTTGGGCCAAATTGGAGGGGTGTTAGGCTGCAACACACACGAGGCCTTTTCGGTCCCTCGGTTAACCGTTGGAGTATCAAACGAAGTCCAAATGGTACGAAACTTGACAGGTGGTCTCCCGGTAGTAAACCAAGGCCTCTTGAAAAGTCTCGGTCCAATCCGGAAATATTTAATCCCCACACACAAAAGAAAGGTAGAAATGACCACCGGAGGAGAACGAAGCGCCGGAATGCAAAACGGACAACGGGGAAAATGCTCGAATGCATGAGACGAACATGTATGCAAATGCAATGCACATGATGACATGATATGAGATGCATGACAACGATAACAACACACGGAGACAAAGACCCGAACCCGAGGAAATAAATAACTTAACACCGGAAACGGCAAGAGTTGGAGTACAAATTGGGAAAGTTACATCCGGGGTGTTACAACACTCCACCACTACGAAAGGATCTCGTCCCGAGATCTAGGACTGAAAGAATGTCGGGTACTCGGAACAGAGGTGATCCTCGCGTTCCCCGGTAGCTTCACGGTCGGAATGGTGTGACCACTTGACTTTGAGAAATTTGATTGACTTGTTGCGAGTCTTGCGTTCAGTCTCTTCAAGAATAGCAACTGGGTGCTCACGATAAGAGAGATCTTCTTGGAGCTCAATGTCCTCGAAGTTGACGGTACGGTCAGGAGTCTTGAAGTACTTTCAGAGCTGAGTGACATGGAACACGTCATGAACATTTGCAAAGTTTGAAGGAAGCTCGAGTTGATAGGCGAGGTCGCCTCTCTTGCTGACAATCTTGAAAGGTCCCACGTATCTGGGGGCAAACTTCCCTTTGATACCGAAGCGACGAGTACCTTTCATAGGAGAGACGCGGAGGTAAACATGATCTCCGATCTCGAAAGCCAAATCACGGTTTCTTACTATCATAGTAGGTCTTCTGACGGGATTGGGATGCATTGAGGTTATCACGAATGACTTTGGACATTTCTTCTGCCTCTGTGATTAAGTCATTACCCAAAAACTGACGTTCACCGGTTTCAGACCAGTTGAGTGGGGTACGACACTTCCTGCCATACAGAATTTCAAATGGGGCCTTGCCCGAACTTGCTTGAAAACTGTTGTTGTAGGAGAATTCAGCATAAGGAAGACAATCCTCCCACTTCATGTCGAAGGAGATCACACAAGCCCTGAGCATATCTTCAAGAATCTGGTTGACACGCTCGACTTGACCGCTAGTTTGAGGATGGAAAGCTGTGTTGAAGCGGATGTTCATGCCCATGGCCTTCTGAAAAGAATCCCAAAACTTCGAGGTAAAGATGCTGCCACGGTCTGAAGAGAACACTTGAGGAATACCGTGAAGAGAGACAATACGAGAGGTATAGAGTTCCGCCAATTGAGCTGCAGTGATCGACTCTTTGATAGGCAGAAAGTGAGCCACTTTAGTGAGTTTGTCGATGAAAATGAATATAGCATCATTGCCACGCTTGGACTTTGGAAACCCAGTCACGAAGTCCATTTCAATGTGGTCAAACTTCCATTCTGGAATGGCAAGAGGTTGGAGGAGACCTGCTGGCCTTTGGTGTTCTGCCTTCACTCTTCTGCAGACATCACATTCATTCACGAATTGAGCAATCTCGCGCTTCATTCGAGTCCACCAATAAGCCTGCTTAAGGTCCTGATACATCTTCGTGCTCCCAGGGTGGATGGAGAGGTGAGAATTGTGAGCCTCTTTCATGATCACTTTACGGAGGTCACCTTTGGGTACAACAATACGATCCTCGAAGAAGAGAGTGTCCTTGTCATCAAGGCGGTAGCACTTGTACTTGGGTTGACTCTTGGCAATCCCAATCTTCACCTTTTTCACCATAGCATCAAGAAGCTGGGCTTGGCGAATCTGGTCTTCCAAGGTAGGAGAGACTTGAAGGTTGGCGAGGAAACCTTGAGGAACAACTTGCAGATTAAGTTTGCGGAAAGCTTCACAAAGCTCGGGTTGATAAGGCTTGAGAATAAGACTATTGCAGAAAGCTTTTCTGCTCAATGCATCAGCAATCACATTGGCCTTGCCTGGAGTATACTCGATACTCGGATTATACTCTTGAATCATTTCGACCCATCGAGTTTGCCTGAGGTTGAGATTAGGCTGAGTGAAGATGTACTTGAGACTCTTGTGATCAGTGAAAATGTCCACTTTTCTTTCCAATAAAAGATGTCTCCAAGTCAACAGAGCATGCACAACTACCGCCAACTCGAGATCATGAGTGGGGTAGTTCTTATCATTAGGCTTCAAGTGGCGAGAGGTATAAGCAACAACTTTCTTCTCTTGCATCAATACTGCGCCAAGACCTTGGAGAGAGGCATCACAAAAGACCTCGTACGACTTGGATTCATCAGGCGGAGTGAGAACTGGAGCAGTGATCAATTTCTCTTTCAAAGTGTTGAAAGCAATATCACACTCCGGAGACCAAACGTACTTCACGTGCTTCTAGAGAAGATTAGAGAGAGGCTTCGCGATCTTAGAAAAGTTTTCAACGAATCTTCGGCAGTAGCTTGCGAGACCGAGGAAGCTACGGAGTTGCTTCACGTTCTGAGGAGGTTCCCAATTCACAATTGCAGACACCTTCTCAGGATTCACGGCAATGCCCTTGGTAGAGATGATATGACCAAGATAAAGAACCTCATCGAGCCAAAATTCGCACTTGGAGAACTTGGCGTAGAACTGATGTTCCCTGAGTTTATCGAGAACCAAACGCAAGTGCTTGGCATGATCTTCCTTGTTCTTGGAGAAAACCAGAATGTCGTCGAGATAGACCAAAACGAAGTCATTGGTGTAGGCGTTGAAGATGAAGTTCATCATGCGAGAGAAAGTCGGAGGTGCGTTGACGAGGCCAAAAGACATGATAGTGTATTCATATGAACCAAAGCTTGTCCTGAAAGCCGTCTTGGGAATATCTTGCTCACGGATTCGAATCTGATGATAACCCATACGGAGATCAAGCTTGGAGAATACTTGGGCACCTTTGAGTTGTTCGAACAGCTCATTGATTTTGGGAAGTGGGTATTTGTTCTTGATGGTCTTCTTGTTCACTGGACGGTAATCAACACAAAGTCGGTCCGTTCCATCCTTCTTCTTCACAAAAAGAACACCACAACCCCACGGAGAAGAACTAGGCCGGATGAGACCCATTTTCTCTTGAATATCGAGTTGCTTCTTCAGCTCCTTCAACTCTTCAGGTCCGAGCTTGTAAGGACGCTTGCAAACAGGTTCCGTGCCAGGCTCAAGATCAATAACGAATTCGACTGGCCGGTGCGGAGGCATTCCTGGAAGCTCTTCTGGAAAGACGTCTTGATATTCGCAAACGACTGGAATTTGAGAGATGGCATCCAATTCACCCTTCTCATTGAGAGAAAACAGATGGATGGTATTATCTCGAGCGGCAAAGACAATCACATCCTCAGACGAATGAGTCAATTGAATCTGCCTGGCTGCACAATCAAGCTGAGCCTTGTGCTTAGAAAGCCAATCCATTCCGAGAATAAGATCAATATCCGAGTTACCAAGGATCATCGGAGAAGCCAGAAACTTGAAATCACCCATCGAGATAGAAATATCCGGAACTTCGTAGTTAGCAAGCAAGCATCTACCCGAAGAGACAACTGCTAAAGGCTTATGCATAACTTGAGAAAACCACCCATGCCTAGATGCAAAAGGTCTCGAGATAAAACAATGCGATGCACCAGTGTCAAAAAGAACTTTTGCAGGAACATCGTTAACAGGAAGGTTACCCATGATGACATTTGATGAATCCTCTGCCTGAGCTGCATTCACCATATTAACCTTGGCGTACTTGGGGTTATGCTTGACCACAGCTGTACTTGCCGGTCTAACAGGAGGAGGAGGAGGAAGACGCCTCTAGTTGAGACACTTGTTGGCATAGTGACCCTTCTGTTGGCACTTGTTGCACGTGACCTCTGAAAGCGGACGGTGATACGGAGCACTCGATCTTGGATCTTGAGATGAAGTCTTGTTCTGAAAGCCAGGGTTGGGTGGGTGGGAAGATCCACTGCCACCTTTGCTCTTCTGCTGATACGGCTGACGGAACGGAGGAGGAGGAAGCCAATACTTCTGCTGCTTGGCCACTTGAGTAGAGGAAGAAGGAGTAACATCTCTGACTCGCTTCTTGGAAGCATCACACCTCAACTGAGCAGCCTCTTGCTTCAGTGCCATGTTGTAGAACTCATCGTATCTCAAGGGCTCGAAGAGAACAAGAGCTAGCTGGATTTCTTCTCTAAGACCGCCCCTGAACTGGTATATCATGCTCTTCTCATCAGGGACATCCTGCTTGGCAAAGCGGGCGAGCTTCTGAAACAACTTGTTGTAGTCATAGACAGACAAAGAGCCTTGCTTCAGGTTGCGGAATTCCTCACGCTTGCTTTCAACCACGCTCTGAGGAATATGATGAGCTCGGAAATCTCGACGGAAATCATCCCAAGTGATAACACGTCCACCTCTGGAGTCCTTGTACTGCTGGAACCATTCTGCAGCTTGATCTTTGAGTTGGAAGGAAGCGAACTTAACAAAGTCCTCAGGCCTGACGTTACTGCACTCGAAATGCTTGCACAGATCCACAAGCCAATCGTCAGCATCGGTTGCCTCAACACAATTGCTGAAAGTCTTTGGCCCGTTAGCAAGGAACTGGTTGAGTGTAGCAAAGTGATTCTGATTGTTGCCTTGATTCCCTTGGTTGCCTTGATTGCGCTCTTGGAGAATTTGCATGATCAACTGTGTGTTTGCATTGGTTGCGGCCATCACAGCTTGCCATGCCTCCGGAGGAGGTGGAGGTGGTGGCGGATCAGGATTCGGAGTCGTGCGCGTTGGAGGAGCCATCCTGAAGAGGTTGACCACCATTAGCACATTGATAGACAAATATTGAAGCTGAATCCAACGGAATGAAAATTGCAACATATAGTCTTCACATCCGAACAAAATGAACGAATGCATTCCTCTTGAAATGGTCACATATCCATAAATTGAGAAGCCACGTAGAATTAAGGTAGAGAAATAAATCAACAAGGTACGGATCAAGAACGAATAATCGGTAAGAAATCCCAATCTCAAACCAATATCCGTGGAAGAAGAACTAGAGCTACAAGAATTCCCACCTATGAAACTCCCGAACCTTTCCGGTTATGCAATCAGGTGTTGGGGATACAGGGGAAGCATAATATCTCACCCAAACTAGCAAATCCTACATCCAGCTGTATCCATCCTTCAACACATAACCAAGAAACCTTCGGAAACCATCTACCTCAACCTTCGAAAAGCATCCGTTATACAAGTTATGGCGATACTCCCGAACTCCCGCCCCAGTACTGGGTGGCGTCGAGGTTATCTCACCAACGAACTGCATAAAAGAGATTTTCGATGTCGGCGTACTAAACTCAGGTATTCCAGAACTGCAACGATAAAATTATGATGACAACACCTCAGAGCTCAACTCCCCGGGACACTTCCACTAAACCCCTGACAGGAGGCACCAAGACAATGTTCTCATCATAAAACCATCGGAACGATTCCAAGATACCCGCGTGATCCTAAAAATTTTTAGTGAAATTTGAGAAGAGAAGAGTCAAAACTCTACGTCAGGATGCCTTACCAGAGCGATGAGGAGACTGGGAAGTAAAAAGAATTCCTAAACTCTCCGATATATAATTCCTAAATGACTCAAAACATTTTTCTAGACACAACTCGGCCGCTAAAAACGATCAAGCAATGGGGCTCCTAAGGTCGGGGAAGGCTCTGATTACCAACTTGTAACACCCTCGATGCGACTATATCTCCCACGTGTCGAGGCACGACTTAGAGGCATAATCGCATTGAAGGCATATGTCGCAAGTTAGGCAATCTTCACAACATCCCATGTAATATAATAATAAAGGGGAGATAACATAGTTGGCTTACACTCGCCACGTCAATCAAGTACATAAATAACATTACATCATCCAAACACTCATGGCCCGACTACGGCGCCAAAATAAAAGAGAACCCAACATGCGACACGGTCCCGATCACCCCCAACTGGGCACCACTACTGATCATCGGGAAAGGAAACATAGTAACGTTGAGAGTCTTCGTCGAACTCCCACTTGAGCTCAAGCGCGTCTCCTGGAGCGGAATCATCAGGCCCTGCATCTGGTGTAATAGTAATCTGTGAGCCACAGGGACTCAGCAATCTCGCACCCTCGCGATCAAGACTATTTAAGCTTATAGGTAAGGCAAGGTAAATATATGTGGAGCTGCAGCAAGCGACTAGCAAATATGGTGGCTAACTTATTCGCAAAAGAGAGCGAGAAGAGGAGGCAAAGCGCGAGCGAGAAACTAGAGAACAACCTGCGCAAACATTACTCCAACACCGTGTCCACTTCCCGGACTCCGCCGAGAAGAGGCCATCACGGTAACACACTCAGTTGATTCATTTTAATTAAGTTAAGGTTCAAGTTATCTACAACCGGACATTAACAAATTCCCATCTGCCCATAACCGCGGGCACGGCTTTCGAAAGTTCAAATCCCTGCAGGGGAGTCCCAACTTAGCCCATGACAAGCTCTCACGGTCAACGAAGGAATAGACCTCCTCCCAAGACGTTCCGATCAGACTCGGTATCTCGGTATTCAAGACACTTCGACAGGTTAAAACAAGACCAGCAACACCGCCCGAATGTGCCGACAAATCCCGATAGGAGCTGCACATATCTCTTTCTCAGGGCACACTCAGATTGTCTAAACTTCCGGTAGGCCAGCCCAGAGTTGCCCCTGGTAGCCACCGGCGGCTGACAGTTTGGACCAACACTCAGAGGAGCACTGGCCCGGGGGGGTTAAAATAATGATGACCCTTGAGTCTGCAGAACCCAAGGGAAAGAAAAGGCTAGGTGGCAAATGGTAAAACCAAGGTTGGGCATTGCTGGAAAAGCTTTAATCAAGGCGAACTATCAAGGGGTTCCCATTATAACCCAACCGCGTAAGGAACGCAAAATCCGGGAACATAACACCGATATGACGGAAACTAGGGCGGCAAGAGTGGAACAAAACACTAGGCGAGAGGCCGAGCCTTCCACCCTTTACCAAGTATATAGATGCATTAAGATAACATGGCAATATAATGATATCCCAACAAGTAAATAAATGTTCCAACAAGGAACGGCCTCCAATCTTCACCTGCAACTAGCAACGCTATAAGAGGGGCTGAGCAAAGCGGTAACATAGCCAATCAACGGTTTGCTAGGACATGGTGGGTTAGAGGTTTGACATGGCAATTTGGGAGGCTTGAAAGCAAGTGGTAGGCATCGTAGCATTGGCATAGCAAAAGAGCGAGCAAACTAGCATAGCAAAGATAGTAGTGATTTCGAGGGTATGATCATCTTGCCTGCACAGTTGTCAGAGTTGACTGGATCCTCGAAAGCAAACTCAACGGGCTCCTCGTTAGCGAACTCGTCTCCCGGCTCTACCCAAACAAGACAAACAAGCAACAAGGACACAATCAACCACGTGCAAGGATCAAACAATATGATGCAATGATGATATGCTATGCGGGATGCGATGCGGGATGCAAAATGCAAGATATGACAGGAAATGCATGAACCTGGCCTCAACTTGGAAATCCAAGTGTGCCACTGGAAAGATGAGATGAAATCGCTTGAAAACGATATAAAGAACGCCGGAATCGGAGTTACGGTTTGGAAATGGCAAGCGATTCAAAAATGACACCGGTCTGCGATTTACAGCAAGTAGCCATCTAAATGCAATGAGATGAACATGCTACAGCACCCAAACATGACAACAAAATACATGGCAGGGATGCATTCAAGATGCTTAACAAAAGTCTAGCACTGAGCTACGGCCAATTCATCCATTAACAGGTTCAAACAAGCATGGCAAAAATGCATATGGCAAACAGATCTCAGACTTAGTGAAATTAACACTTGTCTGGAATTTCAGATCAGGTAGCACTCTTCGGAGCAGCAAAACTACATGCTACAGGATCTGAACATGGCAAAGTAAAGCATGGCATGGAGCTACTCAACGAGCTTAACAAAAGTCCCTTAGTGACCTTGAGCCAAAAGGGATTAGAAAATACAATTGCAAGCATGTGAACATGGCAAAAACATAATCAGTTTTCAGACTTAGTGAAAACAGGAACATGCTGAAACATAACTCAAGTAGGCATGTTTACGAGCTCGATGCACTCACTACGTTGCAAGTCATGACAAGATAAGCATACACCCATCAAGAAGGCACAAAATGCAAGCTATACATGGCAAGAACAATAGCATAGCATGCACGGATCAACTACAACATCATCGGCAAAATTGCAAACAAGTTAACAATCTGCCCAGATTCACAAAGTAGCAAAAGTAGAGCTCGATTGACTCATGCTAAGGTGCTCCATAATTGCAAACAAAGACATTGATGGATATAGCACTACAAGATTAACAAAATATCCTTAATGATCATCCTCAAAAGAGGCACGGATCACTAGGAAACAACATGAACATATGACATCATGAGATAAACAGGTCAAGGACTTAGTGGAAATGCTAAGTCCCTGAAAACAGAATTAACAAGTGCACCACTTTGCAAGCTTGTGCTAGTCACCACACACATCACAAAAATACATGGGTTGCACCTCTGGAAAGATGACAAAACCCTTAACAAAACACATGTAGAGCATCAGGGCATATCATGCACACATTAATCATGGCAAAAATGACAAAACTCTAAATGGAGTAGGAGATCTGACAAATATCTCAAGTAGCCCTCTTATAACAGCATTTCGGGCATCAAAAAGAACTCAAATGAAAATGATGCAATGGAATGAAATGATGTACTCTCAAAGATGAACATTTTGATATGCTATATGCATGAATCGCTACGGATGCAAAGTTACGGAGCTATGAACAGGGGCACTTGGATCTGAGAATTTTTGGGACTTAGAGGAAAAATCAACCTCCCAGATCTAGGGTTTTGACCCGAGGCACGTAGATCGAGGCGGGGCCGGCGAGGCACTGTTCACCGGCGGGGAGGAGTTCGCCGGAGGTCGATGTGGAGGCGGGGACGGCGAGGGGGAGCGGACGCGGTGGCTCGGCGGCGCGGGGCCGGGCCGGCGTTGACGAGGATGGCGGCGGCGGGGTGCGGCTCCGGCCGAAGGAGTGCGGCGGCGCGCGCCGGCGCGGTGGCGGCGGGGAGGCGGCGAGCGGCGCGGGAGGAAGGAGAAGGCGGCGGGGCGACCGGGCGGGCGGCGCGCGCGGATGGTCCCCCGGGGGCCGGATGCGAGCTCGGCGGGCCGGCGGGGATGTGGTCCGGGTGGTGCCACGTGGCAGCTCCCGGTTGGGCGGCGGCTATGTCTGGCCCGGACGGACGTGTCCGGCCGGCGTAGGGACGAACTTTAGGGTTTCGGGGGAGAAGGAGATCCGAATTTTGGAGGGTCTATTTATAGGCATAGAGGGAGTTAGGAGAGTCCAAATGAGGTGCGGTTTTCGGCCACGCGATCATGATCGAACGCTCTAGATGATGGAGAGGGTTTTGGTGGGTTTTGGGCCAAATTGGAGGGGTGTTGGGCTGCAACACACACGAGGCCTTTTCGGTCCCTCGGTTAACCGTTGGAGTATCAAACGAAGTCCAAATGGTACGAAACTTGACAGGCGGTCTACCGGTAGTAAACCAAGGCCGCTTGGCAAGTCTCGGTCCAATCCGGAAATGTTTAATCCCCACACACGAAAGAAAGGTAGAAATGACCACCGGAGGAGAACGAAGCGCCGGAATGCAAAACGGACAATGGGGAAAATGCTTGAATGCATGAGACGAACACGTATGCAAATGCAATGCACATGATGACATGATATGAGATGCATGACAACGATAACAACACACGGAGACAAAGACCCGAACTCGAGGAAATAAATAACTTAACGCCGGAAACGGCAAGAGTTGGAATACAAATTGGGAAAGTTACATCCGGGGTGTTACAGGCGCTCACTTTCTTTTTGGTGGCTCGCTCTCTCACTATTTTCTCCATGATGGGTGGCTTGCTTGTCGGTGATCACTTGGCTTGGAGACATAGGTCAAAGTACATACTCCTTTTCTTTCATCTTGAAGATGTAGTGGTTCATTCGGCCGTTGTGGATGACTCCTCTATCAAATTGCCATGGGCGTCCAAGGAGAAGGTGGCAAACGGTCATTGGAACGACATCACATTCCAAAGTGTCTTCGTAAGCTCCGATGTTGAAGGAGACGTGTACTTGATGCTTGACTTGGATAGTGTCGGGGTCGCTAAGCCATTGACCTTTGTATGGATGAGGATGCTTCATCTTTGCCAATTGGAGTTTGGAGCATAGTTCCTCACTTGCTAAGTTATGACAACTCCCTCCATCGATGATGACATTGACGGACCTTCCATTGATGTCGGCCTTGGTATGGAATATGTGGCATCTTTGGTCTTCTTCTTGTTGATGTTGAAGAGTCAAGACCTTGGAGACAACTAGAGCGGGACTTGAATCTTCGTCGCAAAAGACTTGATCTTCTTCTTCTTCTTCGGTCACGCGCCGGTGCATCTCCACTTTGTGACGCCCGGATATTTAAGCTACAGTGAACCTCTGCTAATGATGCCACGTCACCTTGATTACTGTTGCTAATCTCGCTTTAGTTCGAAACTGATTTGAATTCAAATTCAAAATCAAGCAAACAATAAAAGTTTTCAAATATTAAAACTAAAATGTTCGGAGTGAGCCAAATAATACATCGGTAATTATGGTGGAGAAACCACACTTTTACAAAATGATAAATGCTCTAAAATAGTTAAAACAACAACAAAAACAATTAATTAAATGCCTTTCCACTTTATTTAGTTGCCAAAAATTAATGGGACGGTAGAATATTTATTAATACTAATTTAGGTGCTAGTTGTAGTTTTTATAGAACTAGATTAAAAAGGAAGAAACTAAGCTAAACCAAAGCAGAAAAAAACAATACAAAATTAAAGAAAAAGAAAAGGCCCCCCGGGCCAACCGACCCAACGGGCCGGCCCAGTCGGCCACTCCCTCAGCCGGCCGGCCCATCCCTCCTATATCTAACCCCCACTCCACTGAACCTAGGCCCGATTCCCACTCCCCCCACCACATGGTCCCCACTCCCCTCAATCTCTCCCACACCTCTCTCCCCTTCCCCATCTGGATTGGGGAAGTGGAGCCAGAACCCGCGCAGCCCCGCGCCCCTGACACCGGCGCCCATCCCCGGCGCCACCCCGACGCCCACCTTGCTGCTCGCTGGACTGCCCCGCCCCGCCTCTCCATAGTCAACCGACCCCGGACCTCACTGTCGTCCGCCTCGTCCTCCTCCCCGCCGGTGCCATCGCGCCTCGCCGCCCAACTCCCCAACAACGGGGGTGAGAACCCCATCCCCCTGCTTCCCTTTCCCCGCAGTCCTGCACGTCCACCGTCGCGCTCGGCCATCGCCAACCCCGTAGCCCGCGCGCCTTGCTCCCTACGGCCTCGCCTGTTGGGGAACGTAGCAGAAATTCAAAATTTTCCTACGTGTCACCAAGATCTATCTATGGAGAAACCAGCAACGAGGGGAAGGAGAGTGCATCTACATACCATTGTAGATCGCTAAGCGGAAGCGTTCAAGAGACCGGGGTTGAAGGAGTCGTACTCGTCGTGATTCAAATCACCGGAGATCCTAGTGCCGAACGGACGACACCTCCGCGTTCAACACACGTACAGCCCGGTGACGTCTCCCATGCCTTGATCCAGCAAGGAGAGAGGGAGAGGTTGAGGAAGACTTCATCCAGCAGCAGCACAACGGCGTGGTGGTGGTGGAGGAGCGTGGCAATCCAGCAGGGCTTCGCCAAGCACCACGGGAGAGGAGGAGGAGGAGAGGCAGGGCTGCACCAATAGAGGGAGAGAACTCATGTGTATGGCAGCCCCAAACCTCAACTATATATAGGGGGAAGGGGGGGCTGCGCCCCCTTTAGGGTTTCCCACCCCAAGGGGTGCGGCCAGCCCTAGATGGGACTTGGGGGGGCGGCCAAGAGGGGGAGAGAGGGGAGGCGTGCCTGGGGTGGGCCTTAGGGCCCATCTGCCCTAGGGTTTGCCCTCTCCCCTCCTAGTTGCGCCTTGGGCAAGGGTGGGAGGCGCACCAGCCCACTCTGGGGCTGGTCCCTTTCCACCCTAGGCCCATGTAAGCCTCCGGGGCCGGTGGCCCCACTTGGTGGACCCCCGGGACCCTCCCGGTGGTCCCGGCACGTTACCGATAAAACCCAAAACTTTTCCGGTGACCAAAACAGGACTTCCCATATATAAATCTTTACCTCCGGACCATTCCGGAACTCCTCGTGACGTCCGGGATCTCATCCGGGACTCCGAACAACATTCGGTAACCACATACAAACTTCCTTTATAACCCTAGCGTCATCGAACCTTAAGTGTGTAGACCCTACGGGTTCGGGAGACATGTAGACATGACCGAGACGTTCTCCGGTCAATAACCAACAGCGGGATCTGGATACCCATGTTGGCTCCCACATGTTCCACGATGATCTCATTAGATGAACCACGATGTCAAGGACTCAATCGATCCCGTATGCAATTCCCTTTGTCTAGCGGTATTGTACTTGCCCGAGATTCGATCGTCGGTATACCGATACCTTGTTCAATCTCGTTACCGGCAAGTCTCTTTACTCGTTCCGTAACACATCATCCCGTGATCAACCCCTTGTTCACATTGTGCACATTATGATGATGTCCTACCGAGTGGGCCCAGAGATACCTCTCCGTTTACACGGAGTGACAAATCCCAGTCTCGATTCGTGCCAACCCAACAGACACTTTCGGAGATACCTGTAATGCACCTTTATAGCCACCCAGTTACGTTGTGACGTTTGGTACACCCAAAGCATTCCTACGGTATCCGGGAGTTGCACAATCTCATGGTCTAAGGAAATGATACTTGACATTAGAAAAGATTTAGCATACGAACTACACGATCTAGTGCTATGCTTAGGATTGGGTCTTGTCCATCACATCATTCTCCTAATGATGTGATCCCGTTATCAACGACATCCAATGTCCATGGTCAGGAAACCGTAACCATCTATTGATCAACGAGCTAGTCAACTAGAGGCTTACTAGGGACATGGTGTTGTCTATGTATCCACACATGTATCTGGGTTTCCTATCAATACAATTATAGCATGGATAATAAACGATTATCATGAACAAGGAAATATAATAATAACTAATTTATTATTGCCTCTAGGGCATATTTCCAACAGTCTCCCACTTGCACTAGAGTCAATAATCTAGTTCACATCGCCATGTGATTAACACTCACAGGTCACATCGCCATGTAACCAACATCCAAAGAGTTTACTAGAGTCAATAATCTAGTTGACATCACTAGGTGATTAACACTCAATGAGTTCTCAGGTTTGATCATGTTATGCTTGTGAGAGAGGTTATTAGTCAACGGGTCTGAATCTTTCAGATCCGTGTGTGCTTTACAAATCTCTATGTCATCTCCTAGATGCAGCTACCACGCTCTATTTGGAGCTATTCCAAATGGTTGCTCCACTATACGTATCCAGTTTGCTACTCAGAGTCACTCGAATAGGTGTTAAAGCTTGCATCGTCGTAACTCTTTACGTCGAACTCTTTATCACCTCCATAACCGAGAAAATTCCTTAGTCCACTAGTTACTAAGGATAACTTTGACCGCTGTACTATGATCCATTCTTGGATCACTCTTGTACCCCTTGACTGACTCATGGCAAGGCACACTTCCGGTGCGGTACACAGCATAGCATACTATAGAGCCTATGTCTAAAGCATAGGGGATGACCTTCGTCCTTTCTCTCTCTTCTGTCGTGGTCGAGCTTTAACTCTTAATTCATACCTTACAACTCAGGCAAGAACTCTTTCTTTGACTGATCCATCTTGAACACCTTCAAGATCATGTCAAGGTATGTGCTCATTTGAAAGTATTATTAAGCATTTTGATCTATCCTTATAGATCTTGATGCTCATTGTTCAAGTAGCTTAATCCAGGCTTTCCATTGAAAAACACTTTCAAATAACCCTATATGCTTTCCAGAAATTCTACGTCATTTCTGATCCATAATATGTCAACAACATATACTCATCAGAAATTCTATAGTGCTCCCACTCACTTCTTTGGAAATACAAGTTTCTCATAAACTTTGTATAAACCCAAAATCTTTGATCATCTTATCAAAGTGCACATTCCAACTCCGAGATGCTTACTCCAGTCCATGGAAGGATCGCTAGAGCTAGCATACCTTTTAGCATCCTTAGGATCGACAAAACCTTTCTGATTGTATTTCATACAACCTTTCCTTACGAAAACTGGTAAGGAAACTCGTTTTGACATCCATCTGCCAGATTTCATAAATGCAGCTTATGCTAACATGAATCCGACGGACTTAAGCATCGCTACGGATGAGAAAATCTCATCGTAGTCAACTCCTTGAACTAGTGAAAAACTCTTCGCCACAAGTCGAGCTTCATAGACGGTGACATTACCGTCCACGTCCGTCTTCTTCTTAAAGATCCATTTATCTCAATGGCTTGCCGATCATTGGGCAAGTCCACCAAAGTCCATGCTTTGTTCTGATACATGGATCCTATCTCGGATTTCATGGCTCCTAACTATTTGTCGGAATTTGGGCCCACCATCGCTTCTCCATAGCTTGTAGGTTCATTGTTGTCTAGCAACATGACCTTTAAGACAGGATCACCGTACCACTCCGAAGCAGTACGCGTCCTTGTCGTCCTACGAGGTTCGGTAGTGACTTGATCCGAAGCTTCATGATCACTATCATAAGCTTCCACTTCAATTGGTGTAGGTGCCACAGGAACAACTTCCTGTGCCCTGATACACACTGGTTGAAGTGATGGTTCAATAACCATATCAAGTCTCCACCATCCTCCCACTCAATTCTTTCGAGAGAAACTTTTCCTCGAGAAAGGACCCAATTCTAGAAACAATCCCTTATTGCTTTTGGATCTGAGACAGGAGGTATACCCAACTGTTTTGGGTGTCCTATGAAGATGCATTTATCCGCTTTGGGTTCGAGCTTATCAGCCTGAAACTTTTTCACATAAGCGTCGCAGCCCCAAACCTTTAAGAAACGACAACTTAGGTTTCTCTAAACCATAATTCATACGGTGTCATCTCAACGGAATTACATGGTGCCCTATTTAAAGTGAATGTGGTTGTCTCTAATGCCTAACCCATGAACAATAGTGGTAATTCGATAAGAGACATCATGGTACGCACCATATCCAATAGGGTGCAACTATGATGTTTGGACACACTATCACACTATGGTGTTCCAGGCGGTATTAATTGCGAAACAATTTCCACAATGTCTTAATTGTGTGCCAAAACTCGTAACTCAGATATTCATCTCTATGATCATATCATAGACATTTTATCCTCTTGTCACGATGATCTTCTACTTCACTCTGAAATTACTTGAACCATTCAATAATTCAGACTTGTGTTTCATCAAGTAAATATTCCCAACATCTACTCGAATCATATGTGAAGTAAGAACATAATGATATTCACTGCATGCCTCAGCACTCATTGGACTGCACACATCAAAATGTGTTACTTCCAACAAGTTGCTATCTTGTTCCATCTTACTGAAACCGTGGCTTTTCAGTCATCTTGCCCATGTGGTATGATTTGCATATCTCAAGTGATTCAAAATCAAGTGAGTCCAAACGATCCATCTGCATGGAGTTTCTTCATGCGTATACACCAATAGACATGGTTCGCATGTCTCAAACTTTTCAAAAATGAGTGAGTCCAAAGATCCATCAACATGGAGCTTCTTCATGCGTTTTAAACCAATATGACTTACATGGCAGTGCCACCAGTAAGTGGTACTATCATTACTATCTTTTGGCATGAAAATGTGTATCACTACGATCGAGATTCAATAAACCATTTTTAGGTGCAAGACCACTGAAGGTATTATTCACATAAATAGAGTAACTATTATTCTCCTTAAATGAATAACCGTATTGCAATAGACATAATCCAATCATGTCTATGCTCAACGCAAACACCAAATAACAATTATTTAGGTTTAACACCAATCTTGTTGGTAGAGGGAGCGTGTGATGCTTGATCACATCAAGCATGGAAAAACTTCCAACACATATCATTAGCTCACCTTTAGCTAGTCTCCGTTTACTCCATAGCTTTTATTTCGAGTTACTAACACTTAGCAACCGAACCGGTATCTAATACCCTGGTGCTACTAGGAGTACTAGTAAAGTACACATTAACATAATGTATATCCAATATACTTCTATCAACCTTGCCAGCCTTCTTATCTACCAAGTATCTAGGGTAATTCTGCTCCAGTGGTTGTTCCCCTTATTATAGAAGCACTCAGTCTAGGGTTAAGGTTCAACCTTGGGTTTCTTCACTGGAGCAGCAACTGATTTGCCGTTTCATGAAGTGTCCCTTCTTGCCCTTGCCCTTCTTGAAACTAGTGGTTTCACCAACCATCAACAATTGATGCTCCTTCTTGATTTCTACTTTTGCGGTGTCAAACATCGCGAGTACCTCAAGGATCACCATATCTATCCCTGATATATTATAGTTCATCACGAAGCTCTAGCAGCTTGGTGGCAATGACTTTGGAGAAACATCACTATCTCATCTGGAAGATCAACTCCCACTCGATTCAAGTGATTGTTGCACTCAGACAATCTGAGCGCAAGCTCAACGATTGAGCTTTTCTCCCTTAGTTTGCAGGCTAAGAAAATCGCCGGAGGTCTCATACCTCTTGACATGGGCACGAGCCTGAAATCCCAATTTCAGCCCTCGAAACATCTCATATGTTCCGCGATGTTTCGAAAACGTCTTTGGTGCCTCAACTCTAAACCGTTTAACTGAACTATCACGTAGTTATCAAAACGTGTATGCCCGATTTCACAACATCCACAAACGACGTTTGGGGTTCAACACACTGAGTGGTGCATTAAGGACATAAGCTTTCTACTGATCGCATAATCGCTACTATCAACTTTCAACTATATTTTCTCTAGGAACATATCTAAACAGTGGAACTAAAGCGCGAGCTTACGACATAATTTGCAAAAGGTCTTTTGACTATGTTCAGGATAATTAAGTTCATCTTATGAACTCCCACTCAGATAGACATCCCTCTGGTCATCTAAGTGATTACATGATCCGAGTCAACTAGGCCGTGTCCGATCATCACGTGAGACGGACTAGTCATCATCGGTGAACATCTTCATGTTGATCGTATCTACTATACGACTCATGCTCGACCTTTCGGTCTCCGTGTTCCGAGGCCATGTCTGTACATGCTAGGCTCGTCAAGTTAACCCTAAGTGTTTTCGCTGTGTAAAACTGTCTTACACCCGTTGTATGTGAACGTAAGAATCCATCACACCCGATCATCACGTGGTGCTTAGAAGCGACGAACTGTAGCAACGGTGCACAGTTAGGGGAGAACACTTCTTGAAATTTTGTAAGGGATCATCTTATTTACTACCGTCGTCCTAAGTAAACAAGATGCATAATCATAATAAACATCACATGCAATTATATAGTTGTGACATGATATGGCCAATATCATATAGCTCCATTGATCTCCATCTTCGGGGCTCCATGATCATCTTGTCACCGGCTTGACACCATGATCTCCATCATCATGATCTCCATCATCGTGTCTTCATGAAGTTGTCACGCCAACGACTACTTCTACTTCTATGGCTAACGCGTTTAGCAATAAAGTAAAGTAAGTTACATGGCGTTGTTCAATGACACGCAGGTCATACAATAAATTAAGACAACTCCTATGGCTCCTGCCGGTTGTCATACTCATCGACATGCAAGTCGTGAATCCTATTACAAGAACATGATCAATCTCATACATCACATACCATTCATCACATTCTTCTTGGCCATATCACATCACATAGCATACCCTGCAAAAACAAGTTAGACGTCCTCTAATTGTTGTTTGCATGTTTTACGTGGCTGCTATGGGTTTCTAGCAAGAACGTTTCTTACCTACGCAAAACCACAACGTGATATGCCAATTGCTATTTACCCTTCATAAGGACCCTTTTCATCGAATCCGTTCCGACTAAAGTGGGAGAGACTGGCACCCGCTAGCCACCTTATGCACCAAGTGCATGTCTGTCGGTGGAACCTGTCTCACGTAAGAGTACGTGTAAGGTCGGTCCGGGACGCTTCATCCCACAATACCATCGAAACAAGATTGGACTAGTAACGGTAAGCATATTGAACAAAATCAATGCCCACAACTACTTTGTGTTCTACTCGTGCAAAGAATCTACGCAATAGACCTAGCTCATGATACCACAGTTGGGGAACGTAGCAGAAATTCAAAATTTTCCTACGTGTCACCAAGATCTATCTATGGAGAAACCAGCAACGAGCGGAAGGAGAGTGCATCTACATACCCTTGTAGATCGCTAAGCAGAAGCATTCAAGAGAACGGGGTTGAAGGAGTCGTACTCGTCGTGATTCAAATCACCGGAGATCCTAGTGCCGAACGGACGGCACCTCCGCGTTCAACACACGTACAGCCCGGTGACGTCTCCCATGCCTTGATCCAGCAAGGAGAGAGGGAGAGGTTGAGGAAGACTTCATCCAGCAGCAGCACAACGGCGTGGTGGTGGTGGAGGAGCATGGCAATCCAGCAGGGCTTCGCCAAGCACCACGGGAGAGGAGGAGGAGGAGAGGCAGGGCTGCACCAATAGAGGGAGAGAACTCATGTGTATGGCAGCCCCAAACCTCAACTATATATAGGGGGAAGGGGGGCTGCGCCCCCTTTAGGGTTTCCCACCCCAAGGGTGCGGCCAGCCCTAGATGGGACTTGGGGGGTGGCCAAGAGGGGGAGAGAGGGGAGGCGCGCCTGGGGTGGGCCTTAGGGCCCATCTGCCCTAGGGTTTGCCCTCTCCCCTCCTAGTTGCGCCTTGGGCAAGGGTGGGAGGTGCACCAGCCCACTCTGGGGCTGGTCCCTTTCCACCCTAGGCCCATGCAAGCCTCCGGGGCCGGTGGCCCCACTTGGTGGACCCCCGGGACCCTCCCGGTGGTCCCGGTACGTTACCGATAAAACCCGAAACTTTTCCGGTGACCAAAACAGGACTTCCCATATATAAATCTTTACCTCCGGACCATCCGGAACTCCTCGTGACGTCCGGGATCTCATCCGGGACTCCGAACAACATTCGGTAACCACGTACAAACTGTTGGGGAACGTTGCAGAAAATTAAAATTTTTCCTACGGTTTCACCAAGATCCATCTATGAGTTCATCTAAGCAACGAGTCAAGGGAGAGGGTTTGCATCTACATACCACTTGTAGATCGCGTGCGGAAGCTTGCATGGTGATGATGGAGTCGTACTCGACGTGATTTGAATCACCGATGACCAAGTGCTGAACGGACAGCACCTCCGCGTTCAACACACGTACGGGACGGGAGACGTCTCCTCCTTCTTGATCCAGCAAGGGGAAAGGAGAGGTTGAGGAAGACAGCTCCACCGGCAGCACGACGGCGTGGTGATGGTGGAGAGGCAGTACTCCGATAGGGCTTCGCCAAGCACACAACGGAGGAGGAGAGGTGTTGGGGAGGGGAGGGCTGCGCCTTGGAGGGTGGTCTGGCTGCCCTCCCCTCACCCCTCTATTTATAGGGGGAAGGGAGAAGGGGGCCGGCCCCCTAGAACCCATCTAGGGGGGGTGCGGCGGCCAAGGGGAGAGGGGGAGAGGGTGGCTTGCCCCCCAAGCCAAGGGGGGCGCCCCCTCTAGGGTTCCCCCCTCAACCCTAGGCGCAAGGGCCCAAGGGAGGGGGTGCGCCCAGCCCACCAGGGGCTGGCTCCCTGCCCCACGCAGCCCATGTGGCCCCCCGGGAGGGGTGGCCCCTCCCGGTGGACCCCCGGAACCCTTCCGGTGGCCCCGGTACAATACCGGTATGACCCCGAAACTTCCCGGTGTCCGTTTGACAACTTCCCATATATAAATCTTTACCTCCGGACCCTTCCGGAGCTCCTCGTGACGTCCAGGATCCCATCCGGGACTCCGAACAACATTCGGTAGTCACATACTAGTCTTCCTAATAACCCTAGCGTCACCGAACCTTAAGTGTGTAGACCCTACGGGTTCGGGAGACATGCAGACATGACCGAGACGCTCTTAGGTCAATAACCAACAGCGGGATCTGGATACCCATGATGGCTCCCACATGCTCCTCGATGTTGTCATCGGATGAACCACGATGTCGAGGATTCGATCAAACCCTGTACGCAATTCCCTTTGTCAATCGGTACGTTACTTGCCCGAGACTCGATCGTCGGTATCCCAATACCTTGTTCAGTCTCGTTACCGGCAAGTCACTTTACTCGTACCGTAATGCATGATCCCGTGTCCAACACCTTGGTCACATTGAGCTCATTATGATGATGCATTACCGAGTGGGCCCAGAGATACCTCTCCGTCATACGGAGTGACAAATCCCAATCTCGATCCGTGTCAACCCAACAGATACTTTCGGAGATACCTGTAATGCACCTTTATAGTCACCCAGTTACGTTGTGACGTTTGATACACCCAAGGCACTCTTACGATATCCGGGAGTTACACGATCTCATGGTCGAAGGAAGAGATACTTGACATTGGCAAAGCTCTAGCAAAACGAACTACACGATCTTTTATGCTATGCTTAGGATTGGGTCTTGTCCATCACATCATTCTCCTAATGATGTGATCCCGTTATCAACGACATCCAATGTCCATAGTCAGGAAACCATGACTATCTGTTGATCACAACGAGCTAGTCAACTAGAGGCTCACCAGGGACATATTGTGGTCTAAGTATTCACACGTGTATTACGATTTCCGGATAATACAGTTATAGCATGAATAAAAGACATTTATCATGAACATTGAAATATAATAATACTTTTATTATTGCCTCTAGGGCATATTTCCAACAGTCTCCCACTTGCACTAGAGTCACCAATCTAGTTACATTGTGATGAATCGAACACCCATAGAGTTCTGGTGTTGATCATGTTTTGCACGCGAGAGAGGTTTAGTCAGCGGATCTGCGACATTCAGATCCGTGTGCACTTTGCAAATCTCTATGTCTCCATCTTGAACATTTTCACGGATGGAGTTGAAACGACGCTTGATGTGCCTGGTCTTCTTGTGAAACCTGGGCTCCTTCGCGAGGGCAATAGCTCCAGTGTTGTCACAGAAGAGTTTGATCGGCCCCGACGCATTGGGTATGACTCCTAGGTCGGTAATGAACTCCTTCACCCAAATCGCTTCATGCGCTGCCTCCGAGGCTGCCATGTACTCCGCTTCACACGTAGATCCCGCCACGACGCTCTGCTTGCAGCTGCACCAGCTTACTGCTCCACCATTCAACATATACACGTATCCGGTTTGTGACTTAGAGTCATCCAGATCTGAGTCGAAGCTAGCGTCGACGTAACCCTTTACGACGAGCTCTTCGTCTCCTCCATAAACGAGAAACATGTCCTTCGTCCTTTTCAGGTACTTCAGGATATTCTTGACCGCTGTCCAGTGTTCCTTGCCGGGATTACTTTGGTATCTTGCTACCAAACTTACGGCAAGGTTTACATCGGGTCTGGTACACAGCATGGCATACATAATAGATCCTATGGCTGAAGCATAGGGGATGACACTCATCTCTTCTTTATCTTTTGCCGTGGTCGGTGACTGAGCCGAGCTCAGTCTCACACCTTGTAACATAGGCAAGAACCCCTTCTTGGACTGATCCATTTTGAACCTCTTCAAAATCTTATCAAGGTATGTGCTTTGTGAAAGACCTATGAGGCGTCTCGATCTATCTCTATAGATCTTGATGCCTAATATATAAGCAGCTTCTCCAAGGTCCTTCATTGAAAAACACTTATTCAAGTAGGCCTTAATGCTGTCCAGAAATTCTATATTATTTCCCATCAAGAGTATGTCATCTACATATAATATGAGAAATGCTACAGAGCTCCCACTCACTTTCTTGTAAACGCAGGCTTCTCCATAAGTCTGCATAAACCCAAACGCTTTGATCATCTCATCAAAGCGAATGTTCCAACTCCGAGATGCTTGCACCAGTCCATAAATGGATCGCTGGAGCTTGCATACTTTGTTAGCGTTCCGAGGATCGACAAAACCTTCCGGCTGCATCATATACAGTTCTTCCTTAAGATGCCCGTTAAGGAATGCTGTTTTGACGTCCATCTGCCATATCTCATAATCATAGTATGCGGCAATTGCTAACATGATTCGGACGGACTTCAGCTTCGCTACGGGAGAGAAAGTCTCGTCGTAGTCAATCCCTTGAACTTGTCGATAACCCTTAGCGACAAGTCGAGCCTTATAAATGGTAACATTACCATCCGCGTCCGTCTTCTTCTTAAAAATCCATTTGTTTTCTATCGCTCGCCGATCATCGGGCAAGTCTGTCAAAGTCCATACTTTGTTTTCATACATGGATTCTATCTCGGATTTCATGGCTTCAAGCCATTTGTTGGAATCCGGGCCCGCCATCGCTTCTTCATAGTTCGAAGGTTCATTGTTGTCTAACAACATGATTTCCAGGACAGGGTTGCCGTACCACTCTGGTGCGGAACGTGTCCTTGTGGACCTACGAAGTTCAGCAGTAACTTGATCCGAAGTACCTTGATCATCATCAATGTTTTCCTCTTCAGTTGGTGTGGGCATCACAGGAACATTTTCCTGAGCTGCGCCACTTTCCCGTTCGAGAGGTAGTACTTCATCGAGTTCTACTTTCCTTCCACTTACTTCTTTCGAGAGAAACTCTTTTTCCAGAAAGCATCCGCTCTTGGCAACAAAGATCTTGCCTTCGGATCTTAAGTAGAAGGTATACCCGACAGTTTCCTTAGGGTATCCTATGAATACGCATTTTTCTGACTTGGGTTCGAGCTTTTCAGGTTGAAGTTTCTTGACATAAGCATCGCATCCCCAAACTTTTAGAAACGACAGCTTAGGTTTCTTTCCAAACCATAATTCATACGGTGTCGTCTCAACGGATTTAGACGGTGCCCTATTTAAAGTGAATGTAGCTGTCTCTAGAGCGTATCCCCAAAATGATAGCGGTAAATCGGTAAGAGACATCATAGACCGCACCATATCCAATAGAGTGCGATTACGTCGTTCGGACACACCGTTTCGCTGAGGTGTTCCAGGCGGCGTGAGTTGTGAAACGATTCCACATTTCCTTAAGTGTGTACCAAATTCGTGACTTAAGTATTCTCCTCCACGATCTGATCGTAAGAATTTTATCTTTCGGTCACGTTGATTCTCTACCTCATTCTGAAATTCCTTGAACTTTTCAAAGGTCTCAGACTTGTGTTTCATTAAGTAGACATACCCATATCTACTCAAGTCATCAGTGAGAGTGAGAACATAACGATATCCTCCGCGAGCCTCAACGCTCATTGGACCGCACACATCGGTATGTATGATTTCCAACAAGTTGGTTGCTCGCTCCATTGTTCCGGAGAACGGAGTCTTGGTCATTTTGCCCAAGAGGCATGGTTCGCACGTGTCAAACGATTCATAATCAAGAGACTCTAAAAGTCCATCGGCATGGAGCTTCTTCATGCGCTTGACACCAATGTGACCAAGGCGGCAGTGCCACAAGTATGTGGGACTATCGTTATCAACTTTAAATCTTTTGGCATCTATACTATGAACATGTGTAATATTACGCTCGAGATTCATTAAGAATAAACCATTGACCATCGGAGCATGACCATAAAACATATCTCTCATATAAATCGAACAACCATTATTCTCAGACTTAAATGAGTAGCCATCTCGTATTAAACGAGATCCAGATACAATGTTCATGCTCAAACTTGGCACTAAATAACAATTATTAAGGTTCAAAACTAATCCCGTAGGTAAATGTAGAGGCAGCGTGCCGACGGCGATCACATCGACTCTGGAACCATTCCCGACGCGCATAGTCACCTCGTCCTTCGCCAGTCTCCGTTTATTCCGCAGCTCCTGCTGTGAGTTACAAATATGAGCAACGGCACCGGTATCAAATACCCAGGAGTTACTACGAGTACTGGTAAGGTACACATCAATCACATGTATATCAAATATACCTTTGGTGTTGCCGGCCTTCTTATCCGCTAAGTATTTGGGGCAGTTCCGCTTCCAGTGACCCTTCCCCTTGCAATAAAAGCACTCAGTCTCAGGCTTGGGTCCATTCTTTGACTTCTTCCCGGTAACTGGCTTACCAGGCGCGGCAACCTCCTTGCCGTCCTTCTTGAAGTTCTTCTTACCCTTGCCCTTCTTGAACTTAGTGGTCTTATTGACCATCAACACTTGATGTTCTTTCTTGATTTCAGCCTCTGCTGACTTCAGCATCGAGAACACTTCAGGAATGGTCTTTTCCATCCCCTGCATGTTGTAGTTCATCACAAAGCTCTTGTAGCTTGGTGGGAGCGACTGGAGGATTCTGTCAATGACCGCCTCATCTGGGAGGTTAATGTTCAGCTGGGTCATACGGTTGTGCAACCCAGACATCTTCAGGATGTGCTCACTGACAGAACTGTTTTCCTCCATCTTACAACTGTAGAACTTGTCGGAGACATCATATCTCTCGACCCGGGCATGAGCTTGAAAAACTAGTTTCAGCTCTTCGAACATCTCATATGCTCCGTGGTGCTCAAAACGCTTTTGGAGCCCCGGTTCTAAGCTGTAAAGCATGCCGCACTGAACGAGGGAGTAATCATCAGCACGAGACTGCCAAGCATTCATAATGTCTTGGTTCTCTGGGACGGGAGCGTCACCTAGCGGTCCTTCTAGGACGTATTGTTTCCTGGCAGCTATGAGGATGATCCTCAGGTTCCGGACCCAGTCCGTATAGTTGCTGCCATCATCTTTCAGCTTGGTTTTCTCTAGGAACGCGTTGAAGTTCATGTTGACATTAGCGTTGGCCATTGATCTACAAGACATATTTGCAAAGGTTTTAGACTAAGTTCATGATAATAAAGTTCTAATCAAATTATGAACTCCCACTTAGATTAGACATCCCTCTAGTCATCTAAGTGTTACACGATCCGAGTCGACTAGCCCGTGTCCGATCATCACGTGAGACGGACTAGTCATCGTCGGTGAACATTCTCATGTTGATCGTATCTTCCATACGACTCGTGTTCGACCTTTCGGTCTCCGTGTTCCGAGGCCATGTCTGCACATGCTAGGCTCGTCAAGTTAACCCTAAGTGTTTTCGCTGTGTAAAACTGTCTTACACCCGTTGTATGTGAACGTAAGAATCCATCACACCCGATCATCACGTGGTGCTTAGAAGCGACGAACTGTAGCAACGGTGCACAGTTAGGGGAGAACACTTCTTGAAATTTTTGTAAGGGATCATCTTATTTACTACCGTCGTCCTAAGTAAACAAGATGCATAAACATAATAAACATCACATGCAATTATATAGTTGTGACATGATATGGCCAATATCATATAGCTCCATTGATCTTCATCTTCGGGGCTCCATGATCATCTTGTCACCGGCTTGACACCATGATCTCCATCATCATGATCTCCATCATCGTGTCTTCATGAAGTTGTCACGCCAACGACTACTTCTACTTCTATGACTAACGTTTAGCAATAAAGTAAAGTAGTTTACATGGCGTTATTCAATGACACGCAGGTCATACAAAAAATAAAGACAACTCCTATGGCTCCTGCCGGTTGTCATACTCATCGACATGCAAGTCGTGAATCCTATTACAAAGAACATGATCTCATACATCACAATTCATCATTCATCACAACTTCTGGCCATATCACATCACATGATCAATCGCTGCAAAAACAAGTTAGACGTCCTCTAATTGTTGTTGCATCTTTTACGTGGCTGCAATTGGGTTCTAGCAAGAACGTTTTCTTACCTACGAATCACCACAACGTGATTTTTGTCAACTTCTATTTACCCTTCATAAGGGCCCTGTTCATCGATTCCGCTCCAACTAAAGTGGGAGAGACAGACACCCGCCAGCCACCTTATGCAACTAGTGCATGTCAGTCGGTGGAACCGGTCTCACGTAAGCGTACGTGTAAGGTTGGTCCGGGCCGCTTCATCCCACAATACCGTTGAGCAAGAAAAGACTAGTAGAGGCAAGTAAGATGACAAAATCCACGCCCACAACAAAATTGTGTTCTACTCGTGCAAAGAGAACTACGCATAGACCTAGCTCATGATGCCACTGTTGGGGAACGTTGCAGAAAATTAAAATTTTTCCTACGGTTTCACCAAGATCCATCTATGAGTTCATCTAAGCAACGAGTCAAGGGAGAGAGTTTGCATCTACATACCACTTGTAGATCGCGTGCGGAAGCTTGCAAGGTGATGATGGAGTCGTACTCGACGTGATTCGAATCACCGATGACCAAGTGCTGAACGGACAGCACCTCCGCGTTCAACACACGTACGGGACGGGAGACGTCTCCTCCTTCTTGATCCAGCAAGGGGAAAGGAGAGGTTGAGGAAGACAGCTCCACCGGCAGCACGACGGCGTGGTGATGGTGGAGAGGCAGTACTCCGACAGGGCTTCGCCAAGCACACAACGGAGGAGGAGAGGTGTTGGGGAGGGGAGGGCTGCGCCTTGGAGGGTGGTCTGGCTGCCCTCCCCTCACCCCTCTATTTATAGGGGGAAGGGAGAAGGGGGCCGGCCCCCTAGAACCCATCTAGGGGGGGTGCGGCGGCCAAGGGGAGAGGGGGAGAGGGTGGCTTGCCCCCCAAGCCAAGGGGGGCGCCCCCTCTAGGGTTCCCCCCTCAACCCTAGGCGCAAGGGCCCAAGGGAGGGGGTGCGCCCAGCCCACCAGGGGCTGGCTCCCTGCCCCACGCAGCCCATGTGGCCCCCCGGGAGGGGTGGCCCCTCCCGGTGGACCCCCGGAACCCTTCCGGTGGCCCCGGTACAATACCGGTATGACCCCGAAACTTCCCGGTGTCCGTTTGACAACTTCCCATATATAAATCTTTACCTCCGGACCCTTCCGGAGCTCCTCGTGACGTCCAGGATCCCATCCGGGACTCCGAACAACATTCGGTAGTCACATACTAGTCTTCCTAATAACCCTAGCGTCACCGAACCTTAAGTGTGTAGACCCTACGGGTTCGGGAGACATGCAGACATGACCGAGACGCTCTTAGGTCAATAACCAACAGCGGGATCTGGATACCCATGATGGCTCCCACATGCTCCTCGATGTTGTCATCGGATGAACCACGATGTCGAGGATTCGATCAAACCCTGTACGCAATTCCCTTTGTCAATCGGTACGTTACTTGCCCGAGACTCGATCGTCGGTATCCCAATACCTTGTTCAGTCTCGTTACCGGCAAGTCACTTTACTCGTACCGTAATGCATGATCCCGTGTCCAACAACTTGGTCACATTGAGCTCATTATGATGATGCATTACCGAGTGGGCCCAGAGATACCTCTCCGTCATACGGAGTGACAAATCCCAATCTCGATCCGTGTCAACCCAACAGATACTTTCGGAGATACCTGTAATGCACCTTTATAGTCACCCAGTTACGTTGTGACGTTTGATACACCCAAGGCACTCTTACGATATCTGGGAGTTACACGATCTCATGGTCGAAGGAAGAGATACTTGACATTGGCAAAGCTCTAGCAAAATGAACTACACGATCTTTTATGCTATGCTTAGGATTGGGTCTTGTCCATCACATCATTCTCCTAATGATGTGATCCCGTTATCAACGACATCCAATGTCCATAGTCAGGAAACCATGACTATCTGTTCATCACAACGAGCTAGTCAACTAGAGGCTCACCAGGGACATATTGTGGTCTAAGTATCCACACGTGTATTACGATTTCCGGATAATACAGTTATAGCATGAATAAAAGACATTTATCATGAACATTGAAATATAATAATACTTTTATTATTGCCTCTAGGGCATATTTCCAACACAAACTTCCTTTATAACCCTAGCGTCATCGAACCTTAAGTGTGTAGACCCTACGGGTTCGGGAGACATGTAGACATGACCGAGACGTTCTCCGGTCAATAACCAACAACGGGATCTGGATACCCATGTTGGCTCCCACATGTTCCACGATGATCTCATCGGATGAACCACGATGTCAAGGACTCAATCGATCCCGTATGCAATTCCCTTTGTCTAGCGGTATTGTACTTGCCCGAGATTCAATCGTCGGTATACCGATACCTTGTTCAATCTCGTTACCGGCAAGTCTCTTTACTCGTTCCGTAACACATCATCCCGTGATCAACCCCTTGGTCACATTGTGCACATTATGATGATGTCCTACCGAGTGGGCCCAGAGATACCTCTCCGTTTACACGGAGTGACAAATCCCAGTCTCGATTCGTGCCAACCCAACAGACACTTTCGGAGATACCTGTAATGCACCTTTATAGCCACCCAGTTACGTTGTGACGTTTGGTACACCCAAAGCATTCCTACGGTATCTGGGAGTTGCACAATCTCATGGTCTAAGGAAATGATACTTGACATTAGAAAAGCTTTAGCATACGAACTACACGATCTAGTGCTATGCTTAGGATTGGGTCTTGTCCATCACACCATTCTCCTAATGATGTGATCCCGTTATCAACGACATCCAATGTCCATGGTCAGGAAACCGTAACCATCTATTGATCAACGAGCTAGTCAACTAGAGGCTTACTAGGGACATGGTGTTGTCTATGTATCCACACATGTATCTGAGTTTCCTATCAATACAATTATAGCATGGATAATAAACGATTATCATGAACAAGGAAATATAATAATAACTAATTTATTATTGCCTCTAGGGCATATTTCCAACATCGCCCACGGTCGCTGTCGCCGCGCTTAGCGCGTCGGCCGCCCCTGTCCCCTGCCCTGCCCGCCATTTCGCGCCTCCCCTGTCGATGCTCGCCCGTGCTCAGGGCTACTGCTGTGCCTGGTCGTCGCGTGTCACCGCGCCCCTGTGCAGTCCATCGGAGCCGCTGCGTCCCTTCCCCGCTCGGGCCACGCGCCGCTCCCCCTGCCACAGCGCCGCTGCCCCGCCATGCGTAAGCGTGCACACGCGCCCTTGCGCCGGCTAGCCGCGCTGGATCCCCCCGGGGCACCGTTGCCCAGGCACCCGCTAAGCCGACATGTTGCCTCCACTGTGACACAGACAGCCGGGGCCCACGCCCTAGAAAAATTAGAACGAAAAATAAATAAAAATATTAATTAATTGGATAATTAATTAACTTAATTAATCCTATTTAATTAATCTAAATAAACATTAGTTAACCTAATTAACAAATTAAAATAATTAATAGGTTAATTAGGATATTGTGACAATGACCTATGGGTCCTACATGCACTATTCACACCATTGACCAGTCAACAGTTGACTTGGTCAACTAGGTCCCCTGGCCCCACAGGTCATAGGCTGTGGCTGGCCTCTGTTGTGTACACCTAGCTTTTTACTACTTAAATTGAATTAAATAAATCCTAAAAATGATTTAAATCTTTTAAAATTAATATAAAATAAACCGTAGCTCGGATGGAAAAACTTTGCATATGAAAGTTGCTCAGAACGACAAGACGAATTCAGACACGCAGCCCGTTTGTACGCCATGCATCCCTAGAATAGTGAACACACAACTTCCCCCCTTCGGCCCGGCTGTCCGAAAACGTGAAACATCGAGAATACTTTCTCGGATGTTTCGCCCCTTCGCCGCTAGCGCCTAGTACTGCGTTAGGTCACCCTAGCACCGTGTATTGCCATGCTATACTTTGTGATGCTTTGATTGCTCTGTTATTTATTGTGTTCCCCCTCCGTACTTCTTTCCGGTAGACCCGAGACCGCGGTTGAACCAGTGATCGACTACTTCACCTTCGAGGGTCCGTTTCTGTCTGCAGAGCAACCAGGCAAGCCCCCCTTGATCACCAGATATCGCCTACTCTTCTCTCTACTGCTTGCATTAGAGTAGTGTATCATGTTATTGTTTTCCGTAAATCCTATCCTGATGCATAGCCTGTCATTGTTGCTACAGTTAAATGCTTAGTATAGGATGCTAGTTTATCATCAGTGGCCCTACATTCTTGTCCGTCTGCCATGCTATACTATCGGTCCGTGATCACTCGGGAGGTGATCACGGGTGTATACTTATATACATAATATATGATAGTTGTGGTGACTAAAGTCGGGTCGGCTCGTAGAGTACCCGCGAGTGATTCGCGGATTGGGTCCGAAAGGACGTTTGTCCCAACGGCCCTCTGAGTGGATCTTTGTGGCGGAGCGACAGGGTAGGTTGAGACCACCTAGGAGAGAGGTGGGCCTGGCCCTGGTCGGCGTCCGTGGTTATTTCAAAATAACATGCTTAACGAGATCTGGGTATTTGATCTGAGTCTGGCCATTGGCCTATACGCACTAACCAACTACGCGGGAACAGATATGGGCACTCGACGTCGTGGTATCACCCGAAGCCTTCGTGGCATCAGCGACTGAGTGGCACGCGCCGGGATGGACTGGAACGCCTGCTCTTGTATAAGGGAGGCTAGGTCTGCTCCCCGGCCGCGTTCGCAACGTGCAGGTGTGCAATGGGCGATGGGCCCAGACCCCTGCGCGATAGGATTTAGACCGGCGTGCTGGCCTCTCTGTTGTGCCTAGGTAGGGTTGCGACGTGTTGATCTTCCGAGGCCGGGCATGACCCAGGAAAGTGTGTCCAGACAAAGGGGATCGAGCGTGTTGGGAAATGTGGTGCACCCCTGCAGGGAAGTTAATCTATTCGAATAGCCGTGATCTTCGGTAACAGGACGACTTGGAGTTGTACCTTGAACTTATGACAACTAGAACCGGATACTTAATAAAACACATCCTTCCAAGTGCCAGATACAACCAGCGATCGCTCTCTCACAGGGCGACGAGGGGAGGATCATCTGTTAGGATTATGCTATGCGATGTTACTTGGTGAACTTACCATCTACTCTCTTCTTCTGCTGCAAGATGGAGGTTGCCAGAAGCGTAGTCTTCGATAGGACTAGCTATCCCCCTCTTATTCCGGCATTCTGTAGTTCAGTCCACATATGCTACCCCTTTTCATTTGATACCAATGCATGCGTATGTAGTGTATCTCCTTGCTTGCGAGTACTTTGGATGAGTACTCACGGTTGCTTTGCTCCCCATTTCCTCCCTTTCTATACTCGATTGCTGGGACCGGACGATGGAGCCCAGGAGCCATACGCCATGGTCGATGATGACTGATACTACTCGGGAGGTGCCTACTACTACGTGCAGCCCGCTGACGACGACCAGGAGTAGTTTAGGAGGATCCCAGGCAGGAGGCCTGCGCCTCTTTCGATCTGTATCCGAGTTTGTGCTAGCCTTCTTAAGGCAAACTTGTTTAACTTATGTCTGTACTCAGATATTGTTGCTTCCGCTAACTC
The DNA here is from genome assembly GCF_018294505.1 of Triticum aestivum. Lineage (NCBI taxonomy): Eukaryota > Viridiplantae > Streptophyta > Magnoliopsida > Poales > Poaceae > Triticum > Triticum aestivum. Next base: position 386,379,017 of record NC_057809.1, on the reverse strand, counting down.
ATCTATGATCGAGCTCTTGTATTCAAGCCCTCGAGGCCTCTAGCTTGTAATATGATGCTTGTATGACTTATTTTATTTGTAGAGTTGTGTTGTGATATCTTCCCGTGAGTCCCTGATCTTGATCGTACATGTTTGCGTGTATGATTAGTGTATGATTGAATTGGGGGCATCACACACTTGCTCAAGGGCTTTCATCTCCTATTCACTCATGGAGTCATGGGTTCCGTCGTTGTTGAGGATCATGGTGTGCTTGTTTGTACACTCAAAGGACTTGTGGCCTCGACCGCCGCATGTGAAGCATTTGAAGGAACTTGTCTTGCCGGTCTCATCGGTTGGGGTAGATGATGATGAAGCTCTCGGCTTGAAGTTCCTTGTAGAAGGAGGATGACTCGGGGTAGTCGAAGATGTTGGAGTCGTTGAAGCTTGATTGTTGGAGAAGCCATAGGAATTGGATGAGAACTTAGCATAATTGAAGTCATCTTGCACTTGACGTTCCGCCTTGGTAGCTTGATGCACTAGCTCGATGAAGGTCGAGTATGGTTGGAAGTCGGTGATCTTCTTGATAGGATGGTAGAGTCCATTCAAGAAACGTGCCATAGTTTGCTCATCATCTTCCATGACATTGGCTCTTATCATAGCAATCTCCATCTCCTTGTTGTACTCTTCAACGCTCTTGGTTCCTTGCTTTAGTAGTTGGAGTTTCTTGAAGAGGTCGCGGTTGTAGTAGGTAGGCATGAAGCATGCTCTCACTACATCCTTCATTTGTGCCCAAGTAGTGATGGGTGGTTCACCTCTTGCCTCACAGTGCTCGATGACTTGTTCCCACCAAATGAGGACATAGTCTTGGAACTCAAGGGATGCCATCGCGATCTTCTTCTCTTCATCGTAGTTGTGCAAGCGGAAGATTTTGTCGACCTTGAATGCCCATGAAAGATACTCTTCGCGATCGTTGCTTCCATTCAACTTGGGCATGGTGAACTTGAGTTTTCTGTAGCGTTGCTCTTCATTGTGTTGGGGTCGGGGATGATGACGCCCGTGTTGTTGATGATTGTCAAGCTTGTGTTGCTCTTGGTGAGGAGGGTTGTCAACCTCATGTTGCCCTTGTCGTGGAAGATTTCCATTGTCTTCATGCTCTTGATGAACTTGATGTTCTTGGCGATCTTGTGGAGGAGCTTGTAGATCTCGAGGAGGAACTTGACGATGCACGCGAGCTTGAAATATTCGTTCGTGAGCTTCTTCGCGAAGTTATTCCTCTTGTTCACGTCGATGGCGGTTGCGTGTGGCGACGGCGTGACTTGAATCTTGAAGGGCACGTTGCGCCTCAAGTGCTTGAGCTTCACAGAGTTGTTGTTCTTGGCGTTGTGCCTCGGCATCTTGTGCATCTTGGTGTAGACGCACGCGCTCTTCCTCTTCATGTAGGCATTGTCATTGTCGTTCTCGTGCTAGCGCAAAAGCCGCTTGAGTTTGACGTTGTCGGTGCTCTTGAGAGTTGGTGTCGCATAGGGGATTGAGGCTTGTTTGACGGTCGTTGCGCGCGGCACGGCGAAGTGTGTTCGATGTCGGTGTACTTGAGCCGGAGAGGGTGAAGTCGGAGTGTCAACTTGAGTGGCGCCTTCTTGATGAATACGAAGTGGAAGATGAGGGGTTGAGCAACAAAGCGCGAATCTCGTCCATTCTTGCGTCATTCTCTTGCTTGTGGTTGAAGTAGTCCCTTGTACATTGCTCGGAGAGTCGCAAGTCAGCGGCGAGGTTGTCGATGCGTTCACTCATTGCTTGTTGCTCTTGATGCAAAGCACGTTGTGCACCAAAGAGGTGGCTCTTGGTGACGTAGGAGTTCATATCGTCGTCGTGCTCAATGAAGAGTGGGTTGGTAGAAGTACTTGAGCTATCCATCATTCCAAGAGAAAAATGTGAGTGGTAGAAAGAGAAGAACGAATACCAAATGTACCTTGACCGAAGTTGAAAGTGGATCAATGATCACTCCAATGTGGACAAGGAAATAGCACAATTGGTACCAATTCTTGTCGGTTTCTCACACCTACACAAGTAAAAGCTTATGGTGGAGCTTGGTTAGGATGGTGGCACAAAATTTGATGCAATTGTAAGTGAGCTTCAATAATGTTGGAAAAGATTCGCAAGATTGCAATGCAACAAGTAGACCAAGCCATATAATGTACACGGAAACACACATGCAAAGAGATAAGTGGGGTTGGGTAACCAAGGATGAGCCAAAATGTGGAATCCACAAAAAATCTCTTACTGCACAACACTAGAGAGGCGCTAACACAATTGCACAATAGGCGGATACAAGACTTGTGCACAACCTACTAAGCAAAAATGCAACAACTTCTATCCCAAGTATGTTCTATGCAAGGTGTTTCGATGATATGATCCAAGATGATCTAATATGACAATCTTAATGTTGTATGATGCTATGGTGCTTGCTTAAAAGCTCTTTGCTTATCTTTTCCTTTTGCTTAAAAGCTTGTTTGGCTCTTTGTTGTTTGAGCTCTTTTCTCATGCAATTCTTGACGAACCAAGATAGCAATTGTGTATGCGATGACAACCTTGTGACACAAGAGATGATACCAAGATATGCAACAATGATGTATGTATGCTATGGGAAGTATGATCACTAATGTGCACAAGTTTCGTTGCCGGCAATACTCAAAGGCTAGTCTCGATGGGTAAGCGACGCAAAGGAGTAAGGCTATGATGGCTATCAATGTAATTACAAGAGTGATATGTCCAATACCAAGGTGAGGTTACCGTTCCTTCGGTTCCTCGTCCGTAAGCAAGAACGGATGACGGTGATCCAATGAGTATGACGGATACCAAGATGTAGTCGAGGTGGTCGTTGTTGATGACGCGTCCGTGGCAAAGATGAGCGCTGGTGATGTTGATGTCGAACCGTACCTAGATAGCCGAAACACAAGTAGGACACGGAACCGCAACTCAAATTCTCAAAGCAAAATTGGACTAAAATTGTTGGAGTTGGTGTTGGTAAGTGGTGGTTGTGTATGTGGTATAAGGTGGTGCTATGCGGAAGTGATGGAGGTATGCGGAAGTATATGTGGGCCCCGGAACAAAATTTGGCGAAATATGGACGAAAAACAGACGATGGAGAGGAAGTGGTGCCGCCAGGGGCTGAATGTACGGGGTGCCGGATGACCGGGCTTGTCGGGCTGGATGTCCGGGCTCTGGATCCGGGGATGAATTCAAAGATCTTCGCGAGGAGAGGTCAAATCTGGGCAAAATTCAAAGAAATTTGTGGATGGAAAGGGTGAAGACAAGGGGGAAAAGGTAGATCCACTCAAGGCAAAGCAAATCCACGGATCAAATCCAACAAAATTTCAACACACCAACAAATCACACAAAAAAAATTGGGGCTATTTTTGTGGGGAATTTTCGAATTAGGGACAAAATCAACAAAACTAGGATAGCAATACAACGGGGAGGCTCCGAAATCGTGATCAACGTGGCTCTTGATACCAAGATGATGTAGGGTGGAACCCTATACGGCCGATCTTTCACGAAAGGAGCGGATCCCGCGAAGAACACGAAGAACACGAGGGGGGAAATGAGGGAAATCACGAGGGGAAACACGAGAGAATCACTAAAACCAACAAGAAATAGTCACACATATGTTAGATCCTCGAAACACAAAGAGAGATACAAGATCCACGATCAACAAGGGACGATACAAGAGGTAACCGGTTCTTCTCCGTGAGGAGGTCTTGAATCCACGAGGGGATCTTCCCGTAAAGGGGTCTTGAATCCAAGGTGGATCTTCTCCGAAGAGGGGCTGCGGTCTCTCTCAAGGAGTAGATCCGATATGGATGAGTGAAGCTCTATCTCACAAATGAGCTAACACAACGCTAACCCTAGAAAGTAGGACGAAGTGGAGTATATAGAGTCTAGGGGGGCGAAGGGGTACACGGGCCTCGGACCTTACACTATGCGCAGACAGGGGAGGCCGGACGTCCAGGCGTCGGGCCGGATGCTGGCATTCGTGGAGGGCCGGATGTCTGGGCTGGTGAAGCTGGCCATGTTGCTCTCGGGTTCGGGGGTGACTGGATATCCGGGCTGGCAGCCGGATTTCCGGGGGCTTGGGAAGGGCCGGATGTCCGGGGCATGTAGTGTCCTGGCGGCTGAGCGGCTGTGGTGGGTGAATCTCCAGGGGCCGGACGTCCTAGGTCGTGGCCGGATGTCCGGGGCCTGGGAGGTGTCCTTGCCTCCTTCAGTTGGTTTTCTTCATCCGTGAACTTGGGGGCTTGTACATCTTCACGTGCATCTTCGGGAGGATCCTTTTGATACCTAATCATGCACAACATCTCGGACTTAGGTAGTAGCCATGTCTCATGCATAGAAAGTGGAAGTTCGGAGAGGAGTGAGTTCACCTTATCTTCGATAGCCTTGGCTCGGGCTCTTGTCATTGGTCCAAGTGGTGTCGTTGGAGGTGTAGATGCGTCCATGGGGATGATCGTGGGATGCTCCACATCACAAGGGCACTTTCTTCGCCGTGTGCCTTGACGTAAATATTTGGCTTAGCCTGCTATTGTTGGGGAACGTAGTAATTTCAAAAAAATTCCTACACACACATAAGATCATGGTGATGCATAGCAACGAGAGGGGAGAGTGTTGTCCACGTACCCTCGTAGACCAAAAGCGGAAGCGTTAGCACAACACGGTTGATGTAGTCATACGTCCTCACGATCTAACCGATCAAGTACCGAATGCATGGCACCTCCGAGTTCAGCACACGTTCAGCCCGATGACGTCCCTCGAACTCTGATCCAGCCGAGTGTTGAGGGAGAGTTTTGTCAGCATGACGGCATGGTGACGATGATGATGTTCTACCGATGCAGGGCTTCGCCTAAGCACTGCTACAGTATTATCGAGGTGGACTATGGTGGAGGGGGGCACCGCACACGGCTAAAAGATCAAATGATCAATTGTTGTGTCTCTAGGGTGCCCCCCTGCCCCTGTATATAAAGGAGCAAGGGGGGTGCGGCCGGCCAGGAGAGAGGGCGCGCCAAGAGGAGTCCTACTCCCACCGGGAGTAGGACTCCCTCCCTTTTCCTAGTTGGATTAGGACTTGGGGGAAAGAGGTGGAGGAGAAGAAGGAAAGGGGGGGCGCCGTCCCCCTCTCCTTGGCCTATTCGGACTAGGGGGGAGGGGCGCACGGCCCTTGTCCTGGCTGCCTCTCCTCTCTTCCTCTAAAGCCCACTATGGCCCATTAACTTCCCGGGGGGTTCCGGTAACCTCCAGGTACTCCGGTAAAATCCCGATTTCACACGGAACACTTCCGATATCCAAACATAGGCTTCCAATATATCAATCTTCATGTCTCGACCATTTCGAGACTCCTCGTCATGTCCGTGATCACATTCGGGACTCCGAACAACCTTCGGTACATCAAAACATATAAACTCATAATATAACTGTCATCGAAACGTTAAGCGTGCGGACCCAACGGGTTCGAGAACTATGTAGACATGACCGAGACACATCTCCAGTCAATAACCAATAGCGGAACCTGGATGCTCGTATTGGATCCCACATATTCTACAAAGATCTTTATCGGTCAGACCGCATAACAACATACGTTGTTCCCTTTGTCATCGGTATGTTACTTGCCCGAGATTCGATCGTCGGTATCTCAATACCTAGTTCAGTCTCGTTACCGGCAAGTCTCTTTACTCGTTCCATAATACATCATCCCGCAACTAACTCATTAGTTGCAATGCTTGCAAGGCTTAAGTGATGTGCATTACCAAGAGGGCCCAGAGATACCTCTCCGACAATCGGAGTGACAAATCCTAATCTCGAAATACGCCAACCCAACAAGTACCTTCAGAGACACCTGTAGAGCACCTTTATAATCACCCAGTTACGTTGTGACGTTTGGTAGCACACAAAGTGTTCCTCCGGTAAACGTGAGTTGCATAATCTCAGAGTCATAGGAACATGTATAAGTCATGAAGAAAGCAATAGCAACATACTAAACGATCGGGTGCTAAGCTAACGGAATGGGTCAAGTCAATCACATCTAATGATGTGATCCCGTTAATCAAATGACAACCCATGTCAATGGCTAGGAAATCTAACCATCTTTGATCAACGAGCTAGTCAAGTAGAGGCATACTAGTGACACTCTGTTTGTCTATATTCACACATGTATTATGTTTCCGGTTAATATAATTCTAGCATGAATAATAAACATTTATCATGATATAAGGAAATAAATAATAACTTTATTATTGCCTCTAGGGCATATTTCCTTCAGTCTCCCACTTGCACTAGAGTCAATAATCTAGTTCACATCGCCATGTGATTTAACACCAACAGTTCACATCACCATGTGATTAACACCCATAGTTCACATCGTCATGTGACCAACACCCAAAGGGTTTACTAGAGTCAACAATCTAGTTCACATCACTTATGTGATTAACACCCAAATAGTACTAAGGTGTGATCATGTTTTGCTTGTGAGAGAAGTTTAGTCTGCGGACCTGCCACATTCAGATCCGTATGTATTTTGCAAATTTCTATGTCAACAATGCTCTGCACGGAGCTACTCTAGCTAATTGCTCCCACTTTCAAAAATGTATCCAGATTGAGACTTAGAGTCATCTGGATCAGTGTCAAAATTTGCATCGACGTAACCCTTTACGATGAACCTTTTGTCACCTCCATAATCGAGAAACATATCCTTATTCCACTAAGGATGATTTTGACCGCTGTCCAGTGATCTACTCCTAGATCACTATTCTACCCCCTTGCCAAAATCAGTGTAGGGTATACAATAGATCTGGTACATAGCATGGCATATTTTATAGAACCTATGGCCAAGGCATAGGGAATGACTTTCATTCTCTTTCTATCTTCTGCCGTGGTCGGGCTTTGAGTCTTACTCAGTTTCACACCTTGTAACACAGGCAAGAACTCTTTCTTTGACTGTTCCATTTTGAACTACTTCAAAATCTTGTCAAGGTATGTACTCATTGAAAAACTTATCAAGCGTCTTGATCTATCTCTATAGATCTTGATGCTCAATATCTAAGCAGCTTCACCGAGGTCTTTCTTTGAAAAACTCCTTTCAAACACTCCTTTATGCTTTGCAGAATAATTCTACATTATCTCCGATCAACAATATGTCATTCACATATACTTATCAGAAATGTTGTAGTGCTCCCACTCACTTTCTTGTAAATACAGGCTTCACCGCAAGTCTGTATAAAACTATATGCTTTGATCAACTTATCAAAGCATATATTCCAACTCCGAGATGCTTGCAGCAGTCCATAGATGGATCGCTAGAGCTTGCATATTTTGTTAGCACCTTTAGGATTGACAAAACTTTCTTGTTGAATCATATACAACTCTTCTTTAATAAATCCATTAAGGAATGTAGTTTTGTTTATCCATTTGCCAGATTTCATAAAATGTGGCAATTGCTAACATGATTCGGACAGACTTAAGCATAGATACGAGTGAGAAACTCTCATCGTAGTCAACACCTTGAACTTGTCGAAAACCTTTTGCAACAATTCTATCTTTGTAGATAGTAACACTACTATCAGCGTCCGTCTTCCTCTTGAAGATCTATTTAATCTCAATGGCTCGCCGATCTTTGGGCAGGTCAATAAAAGTCCATACTTTGTTCTTATACATGGATCTCATCTCAGATTTCATGGCCTCAAGCCATTTCGTGGAATCTGGGCTCATCATCGCTTCCTCATAGTTCGTAGGTTCGTCATGGTCAATTAACATGACCTCCAGAACAGGATTACCGTACCACTTTGGTGCGGATCTCACTCTGGTTGACCTACAAGGTTCGGTAGTAACTTGATCGGAAGTTACATGATCATCATCATTAGCTTCCTCACTAATTGGTGTAGGAGTCACAGAAACAGATTTTTGTGATGAACTACTTTCCAATAATGGAGCAGGTACAGTTACCTCATCAAGTTCTACTTTCCTCCCACTCACTTCTTTCGAGAGAAACTCCTTCTCTAGAAAGGATCCATTCTCAGCAACAAATATCTTGCCTTCAGATCTGTGATAGAAGGTGTACCCAAAAGTTACTTTTGGGTATCCTATGAAGATGCACTTCTCCGACTTGGATTTGAGCTTATCAAGATGAAACTTTTTCACATAAGCATTGCAACCCCAAACTTTAAGAAACGACAGCTTAGGTTTCTTGCTAAACCACAGTTCATACGGTGTCGTCTCAACGAATTTAGATGGTGCCCTTTTTTAATGTGAATGCAGCTGTCTCTAATGCATAACCCCAAAATGATAGTGGTAAATTGGTAAGAGACATCATAGATCGCACCATATCTAATAAAGTACGGTTACGATGTTCGGACACACCATTACACTGTGGTGTTCCAGGTGGCGTGAGTAGTGAAACTATTTCACATTGTTTTAACTGAAGGCCAAACTCGTAGCTCAAATATTTTACTTCTGCGATTATATCGTAGAAACTTTTCTTTTTGTTACGATGATTCTCCACTTCACTCTGAATTTTTTTGAACTTTTAAAATGTTTCAGATTTGTGTTTCATCAAGTAGATATACTCATATCTGCTCAAATCATCTGTGAAGATCAGAAAATAATGATACCTGCCGTGAGCCTCAATATTCATCGGACCACATACATCAGTGTGTATGATTTCCAACAAATCTGTTGCTCGCTCCATTGTTCCGGAGAACGGAGTCTTAGTCATCTTGCCCATGAGGCATGGTTCGCAAGCATCAACTGATTCATAATCAAGTGATTCCAAAAGCCCATCGGTATGGATTTTCTTCATGCGCTTTACACCAATATAACCTAAACGGCAGTGCCACAAATATGTTGCACTATCATTATTAACTTTGCATCTTTTGGCTTCAATATTATGAAAATGTGTATCACCACGATCGAGATCCAACAAACCATTTTCATTGGGTGTATGACCATAGAAGGTTTTCTTCAGTAAACAAAACAACAATTATTTCTAACTTACATGAATAACCGTATTGCAATAAACATGATCCAATCATATTCATGCTCAACGCAAACACTAAATAACATTTATTTTAGGTTTAACACTAATCCCGAAAGTATAGGGAGTGTGCGATGATGATCATTTCAATCTTGGAACCATTTCCAATACACATCGTCACTTCACCCTTAACTAGTCTTTGTTCATTCTGCAACTCCCGTTTCGAGTTACTATTCTTAGCAACTGAACTAGTATCAAATACTGAGGGGTTGCTATAAACACTAGTAAAGTACACATCAATAACATGTATATCAAATATACCTATGTTCACTTTGCCATCCTTCTTATCCGCCAATTACTTGGGGTAGTTCCGCTTCCAGTGACCAGTCCCTTTGCAGTAGAAGCACTCAGTTTCAGGCTTAGGTCCAGACTTGGGTTTTTTCACTTGAGCAGCAACTTGCTTGCCGTTCTTCTTGAAGTTCCCCTTTCTTCCCTTTGTCCCTTTACTTGAAACTAGTGGTTTTGTTTACCATCAACACTTGATGCTTTTCTTGATTTCTACCTTCGTTGATTTCAGCATCACGAAGAGCTTGGGAATCGTTTTCGTTATCCCTTGCATATTATAGTTCATCACAAAGTTCTACTAACTTGGTGATGGTGACTAGAGAATTCTGTCAATCACTATTTTATCTGGAAGATTAACTCCCACTTGATTCAAGCGATTGTAGTACCCAGACAACCTGAGCACATGCTCACTTCTTGAGCTATTCTCCTCCATCTTTTAGCTATAGAACTTGTTGGAGACTTCATATCTCTCAACTCGGGTATTTGCTTGAAATATTAACTTCAACTCCTGGAACATCTCATATGGTCCATGATGTTCAAAACGTCTCTGAAGTCCCGATTCTAAGTCGTTTAAGCATGGTGCACTAAACTATCAAGTAGTCATCATATTGAGCTAGCCAAACATTCATAACATCTGCATCTGCTCCTACAATAGGTTTGTCACCTAGTGGTGCATCAAGGACATAATTCTTCTGTGCAGCAATGAGGATAAACCTCAGATCATGGATCCAATCCGCATCATTGCTACTAACATCTTTCAACTTAGTTTTCTCTAGGAACATATCAAAAATAAAACAGGGGAGCTAAATGCGAGCTATTAATCTACAACATAGATATGCTAATACTACCAGGACTAAGTTCATGATAAATTTAAGTTCAATTAATCATATTACTTAAGAACTCCCACTAAGATAGACATCCCTCTAATCCTCTAAGTGATCACGTGATCCATATCAACTAAACCATGTCCGATCATCACGTGAGATAGAGTAGTTTCAACGGTGAACATCACTATGTTGATCATATCTACTATATGATTCACGCTCGACCTTTCACTCTCCGTGTTCCGAGGACATATCTGTTATATGCTAGGCTCGTCAAGTTTAACCTGAGTATTCTGCGTGTGCAACTATTTTGCACCCGTTGTATTTGAACGTAGAGCCTATCACACCCGATCATCACGTGGTGTCTCAGCACGAAGAACTTTCACAACAGTGCATACTCAGGGAGAACACTTATACTTTGATAATTTAGTGAGGGATCATCTTATAATGCTACCGTCAATCAAAGCAAGATAAGATGCATAAAAGATAAACATCACATGCAATCAATATAAGTGATATGATATGGCCATCATCATCTTGTGCTTGTGATCTCCATCTCCGAAGCACCGTCATGATCACCATCATCACCGGCGTGACACCTTGATCTCCATCGTAGCATTGTTGTCGTCTCGCTAATCTTATGCTTCTATGACTATCGCTACCGCTTAGTGATAAAGTAAAGCATCACATGGCGATTGCATTGCATACAATAAAGCGACAACCATATGGCTCCTGCTAGTTGCCGATAACTTGGTTACAAAACATGATCATCTCATAAAATAAAATTTAGCATCATGTCTTGACCATATCACATCACAACATGCCCTGCAAAAACAAGTTAGACGTCCTCTACTTTGTTGTTGCAAATTTTACATGGCTGCTACGGGCTTAGCAAGAACCGTTCTTACCTACACATCAAAACCACAACGATAGTTTGTCAAGTTGGTGTTGTTTTAACCTTCACAAGGACCGGGCGTAGCCACACTCGGTTCAACTAAAATTGGAGAAACTGACACCTGCCAGCCACCTGTGTGCAAAGCACGTCGGTAGAACCAGTCTCGCGTAAGCGTATGCGTAATGTCGGTCCGGGCCGCTTCATCCAACAATACCACCGAACCAAAGTATGACATGTTGGTAAGCAGTATGACATATATCGCCCATAACTCACTTGTGTTCTACTCATGCATATGACATCTACGAATAAAACCTGGCTCTGATACCACTATTGGGGAACGTAGTAATTTCAAAAAAATTCCTACGCACATGCAAGATCATGGTGATGCATAGCAACGAGAGGGGAGAGTGTTGTCCACGTACCCTCGTAGACCGAAAGCGGAAGCGTTAGCACAACGTGGTTGATGTAGTCGTACGTCTTGACGATTCGACCGATCAAGTACCGAACGCACGGCACCCCCGAGTTCAGCACACGTTCAGCCCGATGACGTTCCTCGAATGCTGATCCAGCCGAGTGTTGAGGGAGAGTTTTGTCAGCACGACGGCGTGGTGATGAAGATGATGTTCTACCGACGCAGGGCTTCACCTAAGCACTGCTACAGTATTATCGAGGTGGACTATGGTGGAGGGGGGCACGGCACACGGCTAAAAGATCAAACGATCAATTGTTGTGTTTCTAGGGTGCCCCCCTGCCCCTGTATATAAAGGAGCAAGGGGGGTGCGGCCGTCCAAGAGAGGGGGCGCGCCAGGAGGAGTTCTACTTCCACCGGGAGTAGGACTCCCTCCCTTTTCCTAGTTGGATTAGGACTTGGGGGAAAGAGGTGGAGGAGAAGAAGGAAAGGGGGGCGCCGCCCCCCTCTCCTTGTCCTATTCGGACTAGGGGGGAGGGGCGAGCGGCCCTTGTCCTGGCCGCCTCTCCTCTCTTCCACTAAAGCCCACTATGGGCCATTAACTTCCCGGGGGGTTCCGGTAACCTCCCGATACTCCGGTAAAATCCCAATTTCACTCGGAACACTTCTGATATCCAAACATAGGCTTCCAATATATCAATCTTCATGTCTCGACCATTTCGAGACTCCTCGTCATGTCCGTGATCACATCCGGGACTCCGAGCAACCTTCGGTACATCAAAACATATAAACTCATAATATAACTGTCATCGAAACGTTAAGCGTGCGGACCCTACGGGTTCGAGAACTATGTAGACGTGACCGAGACACGTCTCCGGTCAATAACCAATAGCGGAACCTGGATGCTCATATTGGCTCCCACATATTCTACGAAGATCTTTATCGGTCAGACCGCATAACAACATACGTTGTTCCCTTTGTCATCGGTATGTTACTTGCCCGAGATTCAATCGTCGGTATCTCAATACCTAGTTCAATCTCATTACCGGCAAGTCTCTTTACTCATTTTGTAATGCATCATCCCGCAAATAACTCATTAGTCACATTTCTTGCAAGGATTATTGTGATGTGCATTACCGAGAGGGCCCAGAGATACCTCTCCGACAATCGGAGTGACAAATCCTAATCTCGATCTATGCCAACTCAACAAACACCATCGGAGACACCTGTAGAGCATCTTTATAATCACCCAGTTACGTTGTGACATTTGATAGCACACTAAGTGTTCCTCCGGTATTCGGGAGTTGCATAATCTCATAGTCATAGGAACATGTATAAGTCATGAAGAAAGCAATAGCAACAAACTATACGATCATCGTGCTAAGCTAACGGATGGGTCATGTCAATCACATCATTCTCTAATGATGTGATCCCGTTAATCAAATGAAAACTCATGTCTATGGCTAGAAAACTTAACCATCTTTGATCAACGAGCTAGTCAAGTAGAGGCATACTAGTGACACTCTGTATTCACACATGTATTATGTTTCTGGTTAATACAATTCTAGCATGAATAATAAACATTTATCATGATATAAGGAAATAAATAATAATTTTATTATTGCCTCTAGGGCATATTTCCTTCAGCTATAAGCCGGGTGACCGATGAATTACACCCGACTTGTGAAGAAATATAAGGCAACATATGTTTTTCATGTAGTGTACGGTCGACACATACACAATGAAACTAACACCTATTCCCGTTGATGGACTCAGAGCATCTCCAGCCGCGCCCCCAACAAGGCCTCCCAGGCGACTTTTCGGCCGCCAGCGCCAAAAAATCGGCCCAGTCGCGCCCCCAAGGGCCCAATTTTCGCTGGCTCGGGCCGAAATTGGCGCCGGCGGACCCAACCCGAACCCGACGTGCTGGGGGCGGTCGGGGGCGCCGAGCGAATCGTTTTTGACGTGAAAGAGCAGCGGGTCCTCCTTGCCAGCGACTCGTCTCCCTTCTCGCCGCTTCGTCATCCTCATCGCCTCATTTCCCGCGGCGAATCAATGCCAAAGCTGCCGCGCGCTGCCGCGCCGGTCAGCCTCCGCCATTGATGCCTCATGGGCGACACAGTGAAGGCGTGACGACGCGCGTCCCCGCGCATGCCACACGTAGACGAGACGGCCACACGTGCTTGCGCCGCCTTCGCCTATATAAGCCGACCCCAGCGCGCCGGTGGCATGCACAAAGTCTCCACCGCCGACACGCCCTCTCTCCCCTTCCTCCCTCTCCCCTCGCCGTCCCAGTTCAAAGAAATGGCCAAACGATTCCCAGGCGACGCGGCGGCGAACGGCTTCGGCCGCCGCCACCTTCACGAGGACGAAGCTCGGCTCCTCTTCGAGGCCGAGTACCTGGTCCCGCCGGACATGCAGGTGTCTGGGGCGTGGAGAATCAGCGCCGGCGGGGTCCCGGTGCCACCACCGTCCACCGGGGCGACGCGGCGTGCGGAGATCGCGCGTATCCGCGCCTCTCAGCTGCGGGCGGCGAGGGAGGGACCGCGCTATGTCCCCGACAGCCCGCTCTGGGAGTCGTACTTCCGCCGCCGTCACGCCGATCAGTTCGAGGCCACGAACGGCGTCGTGCCCTCCAGCAGGCTCAACTCCGAGGGGCGGCGCCGATGGTGGGCGTGCCCTGCCGCACGCTGGACGCCGTCCTCGAGTACATCGAGGGCGGCAACACGCCGAGGCTCGAGTACCCCTCCCCCCCCCCCCCGTCCTTCTCTCGCCGTCGTGGGAGCTCGTGGACGCCGAGGCGCATGGACCCCGGGGCGTCCTCCTCCTCGTCCGGTCGGTCGACCGGCTCTCCCTGCCTCCCCCCGTCAAGCCGGAGCCCTAGGACACGCCTGTCAAGCCGGAGCCCGAGGACACGCCTGTCAGCCGGCGCACCCGCAGCTCCGGTGTCCGCATCGCCGACTCCACCCCCGCTTCTGGGCGCCTCGTCCTCGTCACGCCCAAACCGGAGCCCAGCCTCCCCCGGAGTACGAGGAGATAGCCCGGCGCGGCTTCTCCGACGCGGACGCCCTACGGTGGGCGCGCGACGACTACCTCCGGACTGAGATGGCCCGGCAGACCCGGGCCCTGGAGGAGATCACCGCCCGCAAGCATGGGCGCGAGGACGAGCACGGCGTCGTGATCCTCGACAGCGACGACGACAACGGCGGCGGCGACTACACGCGGTTCTACAGCCTCCTCGGCATGTAAAACTGCAAGGGCGGCGGCCGGCGAGGAGCGGCGAGGCGAGCGAGACGGTGGGCGGGCCTAGTAGTGTGTTTTTTTCTTTTTGTAAAATATTTTAAATATGTATGAGTGGGCGTGTTTGTGTCGTGTTTGGTTGAATTTGGTTTGAAGTCGCCGAAATATGTATGAACTCGCCAAAAATGGTTCAATTTACGCCATGTTTGTGCCGTTTAAAAAATTCCGTGGGCACCGTGACTGGGTGGCATCACGTCCCCAGCGTTCGTTTTGCGCCAGTACGTCTCCAGGAGGCGATTTTTAGCGCCTCCTGATAGGCCAATGGCCGGAGATGCTCTCAGATACACAATGGCCTCGGAAACTTACGAATTCGGGTTCCGATATGCAAAATCACATGTTATTTCTTCCATTCATGTGCCGCCACAAAAGTTCATACATACATCAACACCAAACTACCGTCCACACTCCACAAGACTCGAAAAGGAAAATAAAATACAAACGGCGGGGCGAACACTTTGAAAGTGTCGAAAGTCGAAACCAACCAGAGGCGATCTACATGCGCGGGAAATTCACCGGCGCAGGAGACGCGAGGCCTCGGTGGTAGAGCAGCTCGGTCATGACCTTGTAGGCATGCTGCGTCAGGTGGACGCCGTCCCAGCTAAGGTACTCTTCGGGCCTCGCGCACACCGCCGTCCCCGGCGCGCCGCAAATCCTGTCCATGTCGAAGTTGTACGCGCCGCCGCCCGCGCCGCAGCACGCCTTGGTCGCGGCCGCCGCGTCGAATCCCATCTTGGACGCCCCCCTGAGCATCTGCACGTAGGCCGAGAAGTAGTCGGCGTAGGCGATGGTCGCGGACGGGTAGAGCTGGCGCAGCTCCCGGATGCCCTGCAGCAGCAGCACGTTGTGCATCTGCGCGAAGAGGTTGAGCACCACGAGGCAGCCGTTGCCGTCGTACGCCGCCCGGTCCGTCTCGTTCACGGCCTCGAGGTAGCTCGGCACGCAGCCGAGCGGGAAGTTGCCCGGGATCACCATCCGCGTGGCGCCCATGTCGAGCAGCTCCTTGGCCGCGCCCGTGATGGACTTGACGACCAGCGGGACGAGGGCCAGCGACTCCACCGCGCCGGTTATCATGCGCCCGATGTTGTTGAGGCCGCCGTTGGGCTGAGGGCTGTTCATGGCGAAGGCGTAGTTGTAGTCGTTCCCGCCGATCTCCCCGACCATGACCAGTGAGCTAGCCAGCTTCTCGCGCGCCTCCGAGGGTGTTTTGGCGGTGCTGGCCATGAAATCCTTGAAGCGTTGGAGCTGGACAGCGAGGGAGGTGTTGGTGTGGGTCATGTTGACCCCTATCCTGGCGAGGGCCGCCGTGTCGAGGGCGGTGGCGCCCGTGACGGCGAAGTTGACGCCGTGCGTGAAGTCGGCGCCCTTGTCGAGGAACGGGCTCAGCAACGGCAGCCCAAGATCCTGGGCGAGGAAGTCGATCATGAGGTAGCCGTCGGAGCATCGGCCGGTGGGGCCGCCGATGGCGGAGCCGTAGGGGAGCTTCCCGGTGTGCTCCATCAGCCCGACGGCCCCTTCCCGGATGAAGTTCCCGGTGTCCGATATGGAGTCCCCGAAGTTGTATATGGCCGTGATGCCATCGACCGTCTTCGGCGGCGCCGACGATGGCGCTGGAGAAGATGGGACGGGCCACCCGAGGCAGCCTACTAGGAGGAGTAGCACAACCAGGTAGCGGAGAAGAGCCGGCGAGGCCATCTGATCTTGACTGTCACACAAAGTTGCAGCACGCTGGCTACTGCTAGGTGGTCGGTCGTGTATTGGTAGCGATGGATAGGCAGGTTTTGGTGTGGAAAAGATTGTGAGCGCCGCGCCCTATTTATGCCGTCTGGCTGTGGACAAAGTGACCACCGGTGCAGTCCAGAAACGGATTCCAAGATAGATCTAGGATACCCGTATTTCTCCTACTTAAAAAGAACATAAGGTTCTATCGCCCACCTTATCTTTCATCCAAGGTCTTTCTTCTCTCTCATCTTTTATTAACTTGCCAAATAAAATTATATTTTCTTTGACAAGGCAGTAACTTCTTACCAAATAACTGATTATTTAGATAACTTCCACCTTATCCTTCGTCCAGCATCTCCTTTCCTCTTGTCTTTTATTGACCTGCTAAATAAAGTTACGTTTCTTTGGCAAGACAATAAGTTTTTACCAAATAACCGATTATCAAATAAAATTCTAAAATTTATTTAGGTAGGTTAATCACAGGCATGAATTGATAAATAATTATTTAGATAATCACACTATTATGGAAGAAATCATGGGCTAACATAGTATAGACTATAGAAAAAGATAAATCTCGAATGTCAGATTTTTGGCATTTGGGGCCGAACGCCCTTTTGACCGTTGGATTCCTGCACGCTATTCAATCCTATGTGTAAAGCGGGGTGGGGTGGGGGAGAAGCCTATGGAAACACGGACAATGAGATGTTTGACATCCTCCCCGATGATGAGGACAGACAGGTGGAAGACTCGGATTCCACCTAGTACGGAAACTACACCCACATGCAGCAGGGCTACACCCATACCGGCATGGGCACACAACAGCAGGATTGGGCCGCCGGACAGGCGAAGGAGGTGAAGGAAATATGCCCTAGAGGCAATAATAAAGTTGTTATTTATATTTTCTTACATCATGATAAATGTTTATTATTCATGCTAGAATTGTATTAACTGGAAACTTAGTACATGTGTGAACACATAGACAAACAGAGTGTCACTAGTTTGCCTCTACTTGACTAGCTCGTTGAATTAATGATGGTTATGTTTCCTAACCATATACATGAGTTGTCATTTGCGGGATCACATCATTAAAGAATGATGTGATTGACTTGACCCATCCATTAGCTTAGCATGATGATCTTTAGTTTGTTGCTATTGCTTTCTCCATAACTATACATGTTCCTATGACTATGAGATCATGCAACTTCCGAATACCGGAGGAACATTTTGTGTGCTACCAAACGTCACAACGTAACTGGGTGATTATAAAGGTGCTCTACAAGTGACTCCGATGGTGTTTGTTGAGTTGGCATGAATCAAGATTGTGATTTGTCATTCTGATTGTCGGAGAGGTATCTCTGGGCCCTCTCGGTAATGTACATCACTATAAGCCTTGCAAGCAATGTAGCTAATGAGTTAGTTACGGGATGTAGCATTACGGAACGAGTAAAGAGACTTGCCAGTAACGAGATTGAACTAAGTATTGAGATACCAATGATCGAATCTCGGGCAAGTAACATACCGATGACAAAGGGAACAACGTATATCGTTATGCGGTTTGGCCGATAAAGATCTTCGTAGAATATGTAGGAACCAATATGAGCATCCAGGTTCCGCTATTGGTTATTGACCGGAGACATGTCTCGGTCATGTCTACATAATTCTCGAACCCGTAGGGTCCGCACGTTTAATGTTCGGTGACGATCGGTATTATGAGTTTATGTGTTTTGATGTACCGAAGGTAGTTCAGAGTCCCGGATTTGATCACGGACATGCCGAGGAGTCTCGAAATGGTCGAGACATAAAGATCGATATATTGGATGACTATGTTTGGACATCGGAAGCGTTCCGAGTGAAGTTCGGACATATACCGGAGTACCGGGGGGTTACCGGAACCCCCCGGGGAGTTTAATGGGCCTTATGGGCCTTAGTGGAAAGAGAGGAGGGGCTGCCAGGGCAGGCCGCGCGCCCTCCCCCTCTGGTCAGAATTGGACTAGGAAGGGGGGCGGCGCCCCCCTTTCCTTATCCCTCTTTCCTCCTTCCTTCTACTCCTACTACATGGAAAGTGGGGGAATCCTACTCCCGGTGGGAGTAGGACTCCCCATGGGGCGCGCCATAGGAGGGCCAGCCCTCCCCCTCCTCCACTCCTTTATATACGGGGGAGGGGCACCCCATAGACACACAAGTTGATCATTGATCTTTAGCCGTGTGCGGTGCCCCCCTCCACCATAATCAACTTCGGTAATATCATAACGGTGCTTAGGCGAAGCCCTGTTCCAGTAGAAACATCATCACCGTCATCACGCCGTCGTGCTGACGAAGCTCTCCCTCGAAGCTCTACTGGATCGTGAGTTCGCCGGACGTCACCGAGCCGAACGTGTGCAGATCGCGGAGGTGCCGTATTTTCGGTACTAGATCGGTTGATCGTGAAGACGTACGACTACATCAACCGCGTTGTCATAACGCTTCCGCTTACGGTCTACGAAGGTACGTAGACGATACTCTTCCCTCTCGTTGCTATGCATCACCATGATCTTGCGTGTGCGTAGGAATTTTTTTGAAATTACCGTGTTCCCCAACAAGAGGAGGAGGTGGAGGAGAATGAGGATGGCAAGGACGATGATCTGGATGATTTTGGCGGTGATCCGGAGAAGGATAGAGGAGAAATTTTCAACATGCGGAAGGACGAGCTGTTGTGCAATGCATGGTTGGCCACTAGCTTCGGTCTGATCCATGGCACGGATCAAAAGGGCTCAACTTTTTGGGCTAACATTCACACATGGTTCCATGAACACAAGCATTTTGCACCCTACTCCGATGGGATCATCCGCAACCGTGAACTAAAGTCCCTCAATCATCGATGGTAGAGGCCGTGATGAAGTATTGCGGCCACCTGGTGCATCTCATCGCACGGTGGCCTAGTGGTGCCCAAATTACCGAGCAAGTAAGTTCATTTGACCAGACATGCATAGATTTGTAGCCAGCTATGCATAGTTTTGTTGATCGTTGGCTGGATATGCATAGTTTTCTTGATCATTGGCCGGATATGCATAGTTTTGCTGATCATTTGTCGAATATGCACAGTTTTGTAGCCAGATATGCACAGTTTTGTTGATCATTGGCCTGAAATGCATAGTTTTGTAGGCGGATATGCACAATTTTGTAGCCGGGTATGCATAGTTTTGTTGATCACTAGCCGAAAATGCATAGTTTTGTAGCCGGATATGCATAGTTTTGTTGATCATTGGCCGGATATGCATGGTTTTGTTGATCATCGGATGAATATGCATTGTTTTGTTGACCATTGGCCGGATATGCATAGTTTGGTTCATCACTAGCCGGATATTCATGGTTTTGTTGATCACTAGCCGGATATGCATGATTTTGTTGACAATGTTTTATTTTGTAGCCTTCTTCAAGAAATTGGAGAAGAAAAACTTCACTATCATGCATTGCTGGTTGAAGTTGAATGGGCAACCGAAGTGGAACCTATTCATAGCCAGGACCGCCACCCAAGTCACCGGGGAAGAAACCGGTGACCCAACTGACCCAACAAAAGAACCACCCAAGAAGGTTAGAAGAGGGTTTCGGGAAAATAAGTGGGAGGAGGAGAGGGTGAAGCGAGAAGGTGTGGCGGTCAAGATGATGGAGAGGTTCAATGACATCTTGTCCAAGGAGAAGGAGGCATACATCAAGTGCTCGGACATTAAGGATGAAAAAAGGGTGGAGAGGTTCAAACTGTTGATGGAGACGACCGAGAAGAAGCTAGCGCTCGAAGAGAAGAGGGCCTTGATCGAAGAGAAGAAGGCCATGCTTGAGGAGGAGAAGACGATACATGAAGAAAAGAAGGTGAAGATCGCAGCCGATGCGGAGGACGCCGACATGTTGTCCTTGAAGGCAGAAAGATGAGTTGGAGGCGACGGGCGAGGAGCATGAGACGGCGGAGAAGGAGGCAGAGGAGAAGGCTGCATACGCGGCGGCGATGGCACCTTGAGCGTCGAAGAGGTTCGGATTGCCGGTCCGGCAAGGCAGAAAATCTCAATTTTTGGTCGGACTGAATTTTTTTGTGATCAAGCACGTAAAAACTTAAGCATACTTGCATCTTGTTGATTATGATCAGGCTTGTGATCCGGCGATCTATGGATCAAATTTTTATTTAAATTTTAAATTGCCTTTACTGACAGACATATACTCCCTCCGTTCATTTTTTAAAACGTTTTAGACATTTAAGACAATACCTAAAACAGTTCAATTTCAGCTATCTAAAACTACTTACAAAAGTAACAGAGGGAGTACCATGATTTTAAATTGCATTTACTTACGAACATATACTACTGACATGATAGCATTTGTATGGTCGGTCCCACATCCAGACTGACCCCCTATTCACGGACGGATGTTGGGGAGCAACTAGTTAATGAGCGCTCCTTCGGGAGCCTCGCAACGATCAGCGCCACTTGGCGCGCTCTCAGCCATTCGCCACGTATCGCGCTCTGGACGCTCCCTTTGGATTATTTTTTATTGTTCAGCACGCATTTTCGGCTTTTTAAACGGTTTTTTCCGGGGGGGTTTCGATGTTTTGGTTTTCCCCCGGTCTTTCTTAGCTTTTCGATCAAAAAAATTTGAAAAAATATTTTATTTTCGCGAAAAAACGCGTTTTCTTTTTTTTTCCTTTCGTGAAAGTCACGGTTTTTCTTCCGCGAGAGACATGGTTGTGCTTTAGCGAGAGTCACGGCCGTGCCTTTTGGAAACAAAAAAAACGCGTTTTCTGTTTTTTTTTCTTTCGCGAGAGTCACGGTTTTGCTTTCGCGAGAGGCACGGTTATACTTTCGCGAAAGTTACGGCCGTGCCTCTCGAAAAGGGAAAAACAAAACGCGTTTTCTATTTTTTTTTCGTTCGTGAGAGTCACGGTTTTGCTTCCGCGAGAGGCACGGTTGTGCTTACGCGAAAGTCACGGCCGTGCCTCTCGGAAAGGGAAAAAATACGCGTTTTCTGTTTTTTTTTCTTTCGCGAGAGTCACGGTTTTGCTTTCGCGAGAGGCACGGTTGTGCTTTCATGAGAATCACGGCCGTGCCTCTCGGAAACGGAAAAAACGCGTTTTTTGTTTTTTTTTCCTTACACGAGAGTCACGGTTTTGCTTCCACGAGAGGCACGATTGTGATTTTGCGAGAGGCACGGGCGTGCCTCTTTTGGAAAGGGAAAAACCATGCTCCCGGTTCGGTTTTTTCGTTCGTTTTTTTCATGAAAAAAAAAAGTTCATCAAAACCTATCAATATGGAATCTAGTTTTGAAGATCTCGACGCGAGAAATCCAATGGTGAAAATGGTTCGAGATTTGGACGCACGGTTTAAGAGATAAAACGTTTTGAATAAACGGATCTACGAAAAAGGAAAAACTCCCGGGTTGCAACAAGTGGCGCGCTGCATGTGCCTGTCGCGACCTGGGAAAGTGAAGTGTTCTTTGTAACCAGTACTCCTTAATTAGTGATTTCGCGGATGTTGGAGCAAAGTTTTCACGGAATGATCCCTTGTTCACGGACCGCAGCAAATTTACGGGTCCGCGTTAACTGATTTGCATCCGCACTCAGCGACTCTATCTAACTAAACGGTGAAGATGCCCATCTGAGTTCTATCTAACTAAACGGTGAAGATGCCCATCTGGGTGACGGCACGCAGCTAATTAAGATCGATCCACGGGTGTACGCAGACTGGCTATGTTGTTGTGAGGGAGAATCATCATGATTACCATCTTTCTTTTATAGATAGAGTAGATAATAATAAATGCAGCATGATTACGATGTCAACTGAAATCTTCCACTATCCAGAAAATCGGTGGCAACGACTTCACGGGAAAATACGAGGAGCCATACCAGCTCACCCACAAACAAAACTGTTCCGTTTACGGCCACACTGAGCAGTACAGTACTACAGATATACAACAGCTAAGCATGTGCCGCTCAGGTGCCGCCAGCGCCATCCGGTCACAAGTTCTCCTGTTTGCTGCACTACCGGCCCCATTCTACAGATGTACTAGTAGTATACAGAAGATGTATTAACGAAATGTTTCGTTTATCTCTATGTGCACGCTGGTTGTGTACAAACAAACGCTACAGAGAGCTTGCCTCCGGTGTCAGTTTTACCATTTACCATGCTGCCAGCCTGCTACTGCTAGCTAGGCTCAGGCTGATTGCATGGAGATGCTATCTGTGATGCCTCCTAGTCTTCATACGAAAATTTCAATACATCCCTTTGAAAACAGGATTTGATCGGCAGATGCTTGCACCGTACTCTTCATACTCTGCTTTTGTGTGGCAAGCCTGTTGGAGATAGAAATATGACAGTTGGCTTAGATCAGATACTGAAAATGCAAGTTAAAACAAATCATAGTAAAGATGCTTCGCTATAATACTTAGGCCCTGTTTGGTTCGACTGTGGATTTCTAAAAGCAGCTGTGGAAAAACAGCTGTGCAAAATCTGATGTGAAAAAGATGTAGGTCATTTGGCAAACCAGCTGATACAGCTTTTTTAGATTTTGGCCCGCAGCGGAATCAGATTTTGGAAAGCACGTCCTGGGCTGCTTCGGCTTTCGATTTAGATTTTGGCAGCGAATTTCTGGAATCAGATTCTGCTGGGTTCGCCCTTTGGTTCAGATTCTGCTACGCGGCAGCGGAATCCGTTGATGAAAGCTGAACCAAACAGGGCCTTAGGCTTTGGAGTCCATTTTCAAAACTACTTGCTCCAACCTATAACCCTTAGACAAGTTACAACTTTTGATGCATAGCTCAGATCGTTGGTCGAGATTAAAATTTACCCCCTTTTAACCGCAAGGGTAGTATAACCTATTTAATTGTGGCCAGCCCTCTCAAATGCCAATTGCCAGTGGTTCTCTTGCTGCCAGTGCATACATGCTGGCCACATCGAGTAGACATCAGTGGGTGCACGCAGAACGATACGTAATTCATGTGTCTAGGCACGATTTGGGGCTGCTACAGGTTGCAGATTTGGTTTGGATTTACTGGGGAGTTCATGTATGTGTTTGATTTGCACAGATTTGCCTTAATTCCGTTACAGATGGGGGATGGCACAATATCATGGATCAGTTTCACAGTGCCTCTAGGAGTTGTCACTTCCTCAAACAACGCTATCCTACGAAACTGATGGAGGAAGTATTTTCGGAGGACATAGATGGAGACAGGTCACAGGTGTTTGCTGTTGGATACTGGAGTTTCTACTATGGACCTAGCTCCCAATGCAATTGACTTGATTTTCTATCAACGATTGAAGAGAAGCTTGTCCAACATCGTCTGAGATGGTTGGGGCATATTCAGCACAGGAGGCTCCAGTGCATAGCGGACGGCTAAGGCGTGCTAAAAATGTCGAGAGGGAGGTTGGGGTAGACCGAACTTGACATGGGAGGAGTCCGTAAAGAGAGATCTGAAGGACTGGAGGTTTGGAGTATCACCAAAGAACTAGCCATGGACAGGGGTGCGTGGAATCTAGCTATTCATGTACCAGAACCATGAGTTGGTTGCGCGATCTTATGGCTTTCAGCTCTAGCCTACCCAACTTGTTTGGGACTAAAGGCTTTGTTGTTGTTGTTGTTGTTGTATCTAATCGCATAATCACTTCAGCACGATTTTGAAGTGATCTTTTTTTTTACAGGGACTGAAGCAAAACTCGAACCACACTAACAAATTTCAGGTGATATGAGTTTTCTTACTGCTGTACGGAGACAAAGTTTGAATACCTCATAGAATTCTGCTGTAGAAGCAAGCACCGATCCGCCAAACCAAACCGCATATCTTTGAATTGGATGGCTAACCACGTTTACTTCCACGGGTTGAGCCTGAAACCAACAAATTTAGCTGAATTTTCAAGTTCCAAACCTACAAGAAAGCCATTGCTTTCTGCTGCCAGAAAGAGAAAAAAGAGCAAACAAGGAAAGTTTATACCTTCGCATCTCCACCAAGTCGAGCATTAGATGCACGGACCCGTACATCCACAATCTTTTTCAGGTCCCGCTGTAATCTTCTGTGGAAATCCTTAAACATAGTTGAACCCCCAGACAAGACAATATTCTGTGACATTGAAAGCACACTCAAAATACTGTAATGTCAGAGAAAACAAGGTTTTGATGTACAAACCTTATAAAGTGCCCTCCTTGTGTCAATTGGGGATGATTGGATACACTTGTCTATAACATCTTGCAAAGGAGTGGTGAAGTCATTGTTGTAAATCTCAGGGTGGAAGAATATCTACAGATATTATGCAGCGCTCTGAGAAGACTGAACTAAAACGAGCTTTGAAATTGAAACAAATCACAAAGAAGTTTCAAGATCCTCCTGAATCTACAGATATTAAAATTGATCTAAAACAAGCATTGAAATTGAAACATGTCACAAATAAGTTTCAAAATGCTCCCAAATATATTGTCTGCAACAGTTACATTGAAACTAGAAAGGACTTCAAATCAAATAAAACTGCATTTTTCTATCCATGATGTCAAGTTTACCATTTTACTATTGTTATAAGTGTAAAATACCCTGAACTTTGCCTCATGTTCACTAATGGTGCTAAAACTTTCAAGCGATTCAAAACAAACCCTGAACTTATGAAACAGGCTCATTTACTTCAAAGTGGTTTTTGCTGATGAGACGTCCAAGTGACGCCAGTTTTATAGATATGGTAAAAGACAAGCCTAAATAAGACATGACACCACAGAAGTAACTACAGAACACATCAGTGTACTAACCTCAGGGCCCAGGAAGCGCTCGTATCCAATGTCACAGGTGTACGGAGCACCCGTTTTTGGTTTGATGCCAGTCAGGCGTTTTATGTACTTTGAGGGCTCCCTGTCATGCTTATTAAATTCCTGAAAACAAAACACGAAGATGTAATATGATTATTGTTCTTTTGGATTGCTTCTTGCCCAAAAAATGATTTAGAGCAGACTAGAAAAAAGATAATAACAATTTAAGAATCAACAGTGGCAGAAAATGTTAAAGAGGAAAAATATTCAACAAAACATCTTAAGAGCAGGAGTGTACACAGTTAAGTCTGCGCCAGCAAGGTATTAATATGCCAATACATAAGCTTGAGTGCTATCTGCTGTACTAGCACAGGTTGCTAACTGTGTTGCTTACAAAACCTTCAGCTGAGAACAAAAGGGGAAACTTCTTTTCTACAAAGACCTAAAATTTCTGGAAAATGGAATAACAGATAGTCTATCGATGTTCAACAACTACAAGCAGCATAATAAACGCCTAATGTACTTAATACCTTCACAATGTCCGAACATGTATAGCAGTACATTTCCTTCGCCCTCCTTGCTACATCAAAAGATTCTTCGGGTGGAATGTGTTCACCTCTTTCCTGCATTCAAGATTGGAAATTCGATAACTTAGTACAGTGTGGTCATTCAGTATATTACTCCCTCCGTTCCTAAATACAAGTCTTATAAGAGAATTTAATATGGACTACATATGAATGTATATAGACATAGTTTAGAGTGCAGATTCACTCATTTTGCTCCGTATGTAGTCCATATTGAAATCTCTAAAAAAGACTTATATTTAGGAACGGAGGGAGTACTCTATATGACTATTTGAAGCTAAATAAGAAAATTATGTATGTCCTTCCTATAGGTGATCTGGTTTCCTTAGTCACAAGATGAGGATAAAGATGAGTTTCAGTCTGTCTTGGATAAAATGCCACTCGAATTCTGGCGATTTAGAGAAACACAATTTCCAAACTTGAATCCTGAACTTGAAAATGCCACTGCAAATTTTGCAAACTTTGAAAAACGCCACTGCAGACTTTGAAAAATGCCACTGGAAATGGCATTTTTCAAAGTTTGGAAATTGCAGTGGCGTTTCTCGGAATTGCCAGAATTCGAGTGGCATTTATCAAATTAACCCTTGTTTCAATGCGCATGACTGAGAACATTATTCAGAACTATTTTATCACTTCCTGCTGATGATAATAAAATAAAAGGTTAAGTACTATCTTCTGACTGTGGAAACTACCTTCATAAGTTGCTGAATAAACTGGGTAACATCCTTGCCTGTAAGTGGGATAGAACTGATACTGTTCCCAATGACATACCCATCAGCAACAGGAACAATGTGGGTAGCTCCGTCACCCACATCAACCACAACACCTGTCATTTCACACTGAAAGCACAGCATGAAGTTCCACAATAAATATCCAGTCTGATGATAGCTTAACAGGGGAAGTAAGAAATCAATAGTAAAGATTCAAGAATGTAGCACAAACTGCAAAAGTGGATGGAGCAACAAAATATGCAAATATTATGTGAATCAAGAATGCATGATTCCTACGTGTTAGATTACACCACACTGGATGGAAGGGAGAGGGAGGGGATCTGCAAACATCTAGTAAGCTAATGTCAGTACACGCAGCTAATACATGACCATGTGGAGCAAATACGAGTACATCATGTTTAACATTTCAAGTCAATGTTGGCAAGCTCAACAACCAAATTGTGTTGGATTCTAGCGCACTCAACATGCCAGACCCAAGGAAAATAGGGTAGTAGAAATGGTAGCAAGCACTGTCATTTCGGCGAAAGCATGCACTGGACCAGGTTTATACAGACATAATATGGATGCAGGTTTAGTTGGGGATAGGTGTATTCTCTACCTTACCGAAAGTTCAGGAATCTGAAAGCAAAACGGATAACATATGTTGACGGAAAATATGATAAAAACAAAGCTGCATGAAGGACTGCTGTTGTGAGACTGTTATTACTTACTATAAAGCAAAGACTCCCAATATTTCTCGATCCTAAATCCAAATCGAGGTGCATGACTAGCAGAACACTAACAAATCGTCTTTAATGCCTTAAGTAACCCCCATCCAACTAGATCAGTCCATTCGATCCTCTTCTGATTCCAACTCGAACTTAATTGCTCAAGTAGCAGCTAGCCTAGCAGTCAACTCCACAGATGGACATCTTCTACCGCAAGGAGTAGTGCAGAACCAGGAGGTCATCGATGAGCCAATCTGCCGGGTTCTCAACATCTATTAATGACGGTACAGTGAACATCAATAACATCTTACTCCGAAGGAAACCCACCGACTAACTTGGTGTAATAAGACAAAGGAGCGATAGTTAGGCTATCGAGCACCATGGTACTCGGTATTTTTTTTAAATCTAAAAAGATGTTTATAAGTCTCAAAAATTTCCAATTTTTTTTCTAACATTACATATAGATGTTTTCAACATATCATGTAAAATTATACGTTGATTTATAGGGTACACAGAATAATGTGTCTCCAAAAACAGCAAAAGTTAACTTCATTTTGATCAACATATTTATCTTATTTATGACACCACAGATGAAAGATACATTGATGAACATATGTACACAAATACTGCATATCTATAAGTACATGTACAAAAGATTTCAGGGTTTTTTGTAGTCTCAAAATAATATTTTTGATTTTTTCAAGAAAGGGCTCCATGTAACCTGGGATCCATTTTGCTTTTTCAAATGTTATAGTCCCTTTCTATATCAATAACACGCAGAATGTGCGTGAAAAGAATGAAGGATACCATATCTGGCTGCGTAGCAGACCTCTAATTTGGTCGATTTTTCACTTTGTATGTATCAACTTCTTAAATTATAGTGTGGTGAAATTTTCCTACGGAGTTCTCACTTGGTTCTCGTAAATATATTTCCTTCACGCGTTTATAATATACACCAACAAAAAAGCATCCAAGAATTACGAGTCGAGGAGTCGAGCCGAGGTTGAGACTCATAGACTAATCGATCGTGACTAGTCTACACTACTGCTGGACTAGTCGACATGGTATTGCAGTACTCAGCTTACAGTACTCAACTAATAATACCTAGTATGTAGTATATACTATATATTACAGTACAATATACAATAAAAATTGAGTTGATCCATAGGAGGATCACAGCAGCATAGGAGAACAGCAAGGGAGGAGCACAAGCAGAGGGGTGGATCCAGGGGAGGAGCAGAATCAGCGGACAGAGATCGTCGCAATGCTCCTGGGCACCGCTGGCGGGGGTCAATGGGCGGCGGCCTAGCCCCAGGTGAGGCGGCTCGTTGTGGAGCAAGCCTGGAAAGCTAGGATTGCAACCCCTCCTAGATGCACATTTTAGAAATTATGTGCAAAATAAGCAGATGTACACATTTTTGTGCAACACCAGGCTTAGCGTGCAAGGTGGCTGACTAAGAAATAATGATTTTTTAGGCCACCAAAAAATAAAAAATCCATGCAAAAACACAGCACTCTTGTTTATTGCACATGCAGGGTGTTTAATTGCCTCATATTTCAAGTTTGTAACAGTGTGTACTACCGAATTTTTTATATTGGTTGGATACTACTCCCTCTGTAAACTAATATAAGACCATTTAGATCACTACTTTAGTGATCTATAAACGGTCTTATATTAGTTTACAGAGGTACTTGCTATTTCTCCGTCTCTTTCTTAGTAGAGAAAACATGTGCTCTATCTCATGTGGCGATACCTTGTTGAACTTGTTAAAATTCCTTCCTGATATCTAGGAGATATTTTTGAAACATTTCCTAAATTTCTAGAGGGGAAGGCTGCATGCTAGCGTTGATTCATGTGGCCGCTACGGCTCTCTGCAGCAGTAGCCCATGGCCACAGAAGATTCGGATCATGTGAGAATTGCTTAAATCCTTTCTAGACTGCCATCTGACGCAATGCAGGAGGAGGATAGTGTACCGATGAGACCCACCGGAACCCCTGGGGCATGGACCATCAGATTACCAGATCAAGTGGTACGTACACTGCCATGTTGTCACAGATTTAAGTCCTTCCAATGCAAGCCGTCCAATCGGGAAGATCCAATGGCTCACATCCCCCAACTAGTGAGTTTAACGGTACATTTTGTAATTGCGGACCTTATGGCTCTACAGCATATAACCTACAATTCCATCAAGGTACATATCCGGGTTTAAGTATCTATTTGTAACTTCGAACAAGGGATGAGCAGATGATAATTAGTTTTCAGATGCTCAATACTAAACTATAGCAGCCAAAATCTGGGACCAGTGACACTGGAAGCACCACTTAATACTTAATAGCATTTGCCATGCTGTTACTCGTAAGAAATCTAATATGAAAGGAAGTCTTACTGGTACGCAGTATTCCCCAGGACACGATACATGGTGAATGTCCAACACAAGAGATTACATAGCATAACCTAGAGTATTCTACATTGACAGAACAGAACAAACGAGGTAATTGAAAAGGGAACCACTATAAATCTTGCTCGTCGGAAATGTGCAATACAGCAGTAAAACTATACTGAAATGGCCAGTTTCAGAGTTCAGACTCAGAAAATCCAAAGCTCAATGACCACAAGAGAAAACTCTGACGACTAACCTTGGTTGTTGTGTATCCTGCGGCTAGGGCAAGGACGGGTTGAACCGCTATGTACAGACCAGGCACATTGAACGTCTCAAACATGATCTCCCCAGTGTACTCCCGGGTTTCTGGAGGAGTCAGTGGGCTCTCGGTCAGCAGGAAATAGTGATCTTCTGGGTCACACCTGAGGTAATTGAAAATGCATTGCTGCCAGAACTTCTCCATGGTGTCCCAGTTGTCAACCTGAACAGTTAATTTTCAGCCCAAAATAACGAAGATCACACATGAACACACGCAGATGACGGTTCCAAAACAATCAACATTCGGCACTGCGGTATTACAATCGGCACCCACCTGACCGTTGCGAATGGGGTAGCTCAAGCTGTATGTGCTGCTGGAACGGGACCGGGCTAAAGCCTCCTCCCCTATTAAGAAGTCGAGATCGGCCATGACGCCCGCGCTGTGCTGCGCCAGCCAGTTCCCCTTGGCGGTGGCCCTCGTCTGGTCGGAGAAGGATTCGTTGACGGCGACGGCGGTGGGGGTGATGAAGCAGGGCTCCACGTTCCCGGCGAACCCCATCTTGGTGTAGCTGCCACGGTTACTTGGATCAGCATCGTGCGTTCAACCCACGCGCATTTCCGCGCACAGATCTGGTGAGCCTGAAGGACAGAGATGCGTACCCGGTGCCGTTGTCGATGACGACGGCGGGGCGTGAGGTGGGGTCCATCGTGGTGCGGGGGCGGAGGCAGACGATGTCAGCGGCGGCAGCACCAGGTTGCGACTGGCGAGAGGAAAGTCGGCGGTGGGAGGAAACGGTTGCGGGCGGCGGCCACCGTCGCAGCGGCGAGCATGCCAGCACCAGGCCCCACCGACCGGCACTAGTGGTAGTAACCACCACCAAGGGGGCCGAGCTTGGGCTGGTTGGTGCGGGGTCGAGAGCGCGAGAGGGGACTAGAAGCTTGGAGAAGAAGGGAGATAATCGAGGAATCTGGAGCGAGATTAGCTCGCGCTTGTGCCTGGCTTTGGTTTTGGGGTTGCTTTGCCTGGGTTTGTCGGGGTAGAGAGCGAGCGTGTTGCTGAATGCTGATGCTGCCGGTGTCCTCCGGTGTTGTTCTTTCTCGGGTTGGTGCGGTGACGGTGTGGCGTGGCGTGGGGGCGTGCAGGATGAGTACTACTTACAGCCACAGCAGTGGGCACGTACTCGAATTTCGGCGTTTAGCAGCTGACAGGTGGGCCTGGAGGACGTCTTTTACGCTGATAGGTGGGCCTGACGCGACAGTGGAGAATATTTTGGCCCTCCGTGTCAGGTGAGCAGAAATGGGACGTGGATTTGCCATTAAACTAACAGAAGAATCACCACGTGACACATGCGTAATAAGCAATCTAAACAATTTATCTAAGAAAACTTACAGAAGATTTATTTACCATTATGCTGTCGTAGCTTTTTCAGTAGAAGTAATGTAGAATCAAAATTATTGACTAGAGAAAGAAAAGACAATAGTGGTGTGGATGCAAGATTTAAGGCCAACTCCACCGCGCGACCTCATCTTGTCCGGGTGCGTTTGTTTGGGGTAGAACAGACGAATAGCGCGGCCCAACGCGTGGCCCCAAACGGACAAATATCCGGATTCCGTCCGTTTTCGGCTCATTCCCGAGCCAAACTTGCATCGAGTTTGGTGCGAAACGGACATCACGCGGACGGGCTCGCCGCACGCCCTTGTCCTCTTGTGACCCGTCTGTCGGGGACACTAGCAGTCTCTTCGCTTCCAACGCCTCCACCCCCTCTTCCCGCCCCGCCCCGCCTTCGGCGCCGCCGCTATTCTCCGGCCGCCTCCTCACCGTGCAGCCGTTGGCCGTCCATACTAAACCACGCCCACATGGCCGCCACCATGCCCGCGCGTTCGCCGTAGTTTTGGTCGTCGCCGTCGTTACCGCTGGCAGAGGGGATACGACCACAGGCGACGTACCACGACGGCCGCGGCAGCTTCCGACGGGAGCTCCAGAGCGACCAGTAGCCGGCTGGCAACCACCCCTGCTGCGTCGAGGTGATCATCGCGGCCTCTTTGCCACCACGACCGCAAGGTGTTCGACACTTTGCCCACAAAGGTATGGACAGCGAAGATGAGTTTTTCTTCCACCACTTTATTTGTTCATCGGACGATTCGTCGTCGGATGATGAAGATCTTGTAGTGGTTGCACTGGTCGTTCACAACCACATTCAACGGCAGCTTCCTCGGTATAGGGGATCAGTCACTGGTCGTGCCCCCAATCTGAACCGCAACAGAGAGAGGCCACGCCCTGCTCTATGCCGATTACTTTTCCAACACCCCGCTCTTCAAGCAGGATAAATCCCGTCGCTGTTTTCGAATGGCATGGCATGTGTTCAATCGTATCCGAGAGGGAGTGGTTGCTCATGACACATACTTCGAGTGCAAGACGGATGCTCTTGGCAAGCTTGGATTATTCTCTTATCAGAAATGCACCGCGGCCATTCGCATGTTTGCATATGGAATTCCAGGCGATCTGGTGGATGACTATGTGCGTATTAGTGAGACAACATGTCTGATGTCAATGTACACGTTCTGCCAGGCTGTGATGGAGGTGTTTGGCCTTGAGTACTTGAGGCAGCCAACTGCCGCTGATACAGAGAGATTGTTGGCGACCAACGCAGTTAGAGGCTTTCCAGGCATGCTTGGCAACATAGATTGTATGCATTGGGAGTGGAAGAACTGTCCATTTGCTTGGCAGGGCCAGTACAAAGGGCATGTCAAGGCATGCACTGTCATATTAGAAGCGGTGGCTTCGCAGGATCTTTGGATGTGGCATTCTTTTTTCGGCATGGCAGGTTCTCATAATGATATCAACGTGCTGCAGCGTTCTCCAGTCTTCGCAAGGCTTGCAGAAGACCACTCCCCACCTGTCAAATTTGAGATCAACGGCCACTAGTACAACAATGGATACTATCTAGCTGATGGTATATATCATCAGTGGTCAACTTTTGTGAGGACAATCTTGAAACCCCAAGATAAGAAGAGAAATAGATTTGCCCAAATGCAAGAGAGTGATAGAAAGGATGTGGAATATGCTTTTGGTGTGCTTCAATCCCGGTGGGGTATCGTTCGAAACCCTACACTGTCATGGGATGAAACGGAGCTTTGGGAGGTGATGACTGCTTGTGTGATCATGCACAACATGATCGTCGAGGACGAGCGTGATGAGAGTATCTTCGACCAAGGATTTGATTATCAAGGTGAAAATGTTGAGCCCCTGCACCAAGAACTGGCCACATTTGAACGGTTTGTTTAATTCCACCGTGAGCTGTGTGATTGGCACACTCATTTGAATCTTCAAAATGACTTGGTTGAGCACGCGTGGGATCACATTGGCAACCAATAAATGTATTGGTTCATTTTATGTTTATTGAAGATATTTTCGATTTGGTTGTAAAACTATTTTATTAGAGACAATTTCAATTGGGTTGTAAAACAATTTTTTATTTTGAGACAAATATTTAGACGTGCAAACTAGTTTTGATATGAAAATATGGGTATTTTTTGTCCTGGCGGACAGGATGGGGCAAAAGGATGCGACCGCGCGCTGGGCGCACGGCCACCGCATCTCAGGATAGGCCTGGACACGACCCCATCTTCCTATCCAAAGGGACAAAACCCGGCCAAACCGGACGTCCATTTGGGGTCGCGCGGTGGACGTCCAAAGGGACAAGCAGCGAACCAACCTGTGGTTGGATGGCTAGAGGGACTGTGGTATCTCCAGCCCACCAAGATTCAAGTCCTAGTGCTCGCAATATTTCTGGATTTATTTTAGGATTTCCGGCGACGTGCTTTCAATGGGAGAAGACGTTTCCATCGTCGACAAGGTGTGCGTGTTTGCATTCATAGAAGTGAGTATATGTGCATAAGTATGAGCGCTTACGCCTGTACTGTATTCAAAAAAAGATTTAAGCATTTTTTTTCAAAAAACACAATTCTTCCAAGAAATCTAAGTAAAGTGAGCAAAGCATCTTTCTGATGTGACATTACTAAGTTGACGTCAGCAACTAATTGTGGTTTCCTTTGTTAATCGTTTCTGCTATTTTTTAGACAAATGTGTTTTCAATTTTTTTTAACACGGTATATATGTAAGCGCTCATATATACGTGCATACAATCACCCCTATGAACATACACACACACAAATATTCCTATGAGCACCTTCGAAAAACTGAGTCGACATGTCATCTTGAAATTTTACAAAGTCGTCATAGGTGCCTCGTAGTCAATGGAAACATCTCCTTTCACTGAACAAGCATCGCCGGAAATTTTGAAATAAATCCAGAATAAATGCGAGCACCAGGACTTGAACACTGATGACTTGAGGATATCATTGTCCTCCTAACCATCCAGCTACAGATTGATCCATAAATGTGTTTTCACGTGTGTGTGTGCGTTTTTTTATGCGTCTACCCCCTTCAACCCACCACAACTTGGCCCATCATACAAACCCCCCAGCCTTCAGACGCCAGATAAGGAATGGAAAGGAAAAAAGAAAAGAAACGATTTGTTATAGTCAATTCTATTTGCAAAGAAGCTCTCAAAATAGAAAACATTTTGGTGAATATTCATTTATGAGCCCAGACTCATCTGCACCCGGTCAAGAAAAAATTCAAAGCAAATACAAAAAATTCAAACAAATCCAATTTTTTTTATCATGGTAGATAATTTGGTGCGCGGGTGCGCTCCAAATTTCAGATCATTTGGACTTATGAGT
Organism: Triticum aestivum; assembly: GCF_018294505.1. Lineage (NCBI taxonomy): Eukaryota > Viridiplantae > Streptophyta > Magnoliopsida > Poales > Poaceae > Triticum > Triticum aestivum. Next base: position 386,344,377 of record NC_057809.1, on the reverse strand, counting down.
AGCTCTTAGCAAAAAAGACAAATTGAGTCAGAACAGTAAAAAAAATTATAGACCCTAAATTTGTCTTTTTTGTTAAGAGCTACTCAAATGTTCAAATGGTCTGAAATTTGGAGCGCACCACCAAATTATCTACCATACAAAAAAATTAGAGTTTTTTGAATTTTTCTAGTATTTGTTTTGAATTTGTTCTTCAACGCGGGTGCAGATGAGCCTGGGCACCGAATCGCTGCTCTCACATTTTGGGAGCTAGAAAGAAAATGGGTTACATAGTTTCTATTCATTAAAATTGTTAAGTTGCTTTTACAGAAACGGATACACAATATGGTCGGTTAAAAAGTGTTAAAGTTGTTTTCAAAAAAACTTAGGCAAAATGAAAAATATTTGTTCGGTTTAAGTTCGAGTGTTTAAAAAAAACTTAGACTAACAAAGGATAGGCATGTTGAGGGTGGACTTGCAACTAGGACAAGGGTCAAGGGTGACAAGTTGCACGTCGTTGGTTGTATGCAACTAGGTGAAGGTCGGGGGAAAGTTGCATGTCAGGGTGGACTTGCAACTCGGACAAGGGTGAGGGGCAAATTTGTGTGTCGGGGGTAAACTTGCAACTAGGACAAAGAGTCGGGGTCGAATTGTGTGTCAAGGGTGGAGTTGCAACTAAGACAAGGTTGAGACAAGTTGTGTATCGGGGGTTGACTTGCAACTAAGTCGGGGGTTGAAGTTAGTTGCGTTTTAAGGGTGAACTTGCAACTGGGTCGTGGTTCGGGGCAAGTTGCATGTCGAGGGCACACTTACAACTGGGTCAGGATTTAGGGCAAGTTGTGTGTCCAGGGCACACTCCCAACTACAAGGACAAAAAATGGGGGTGAGGATGGCGAGTTGCATGTTGATGGTGGATTTTCAACCGACAAGGATTGAGGACGGCAGGTTGCATGCCATCGGTTGTATGAAACTAGGTCGGTCAGGGCAAAGTTGCATGTCGATGGTGGATTGGCAACTAAGACAAAGGGTTGGGGACAAGTTATGTGTTGAGGGTGGATTTGCAACTAGGACAAGGTCCGGGGACAAGTCGTGTGTCGAAGGTGAATTTGCAATTGACACAAAGGGTCGAGAGGCTAGTTGTGTGTCAAGAATGGAACTACAACCGGGATAAGATCCGGGGGCAGGGTGCATGTTGAAGTGGACTTGCAACTGTTACAAAAGGTCACTCCAAAAATATTAAAAATTACTTGGAATTATTAATATTTAGAATACCTTAGTATGGAATTATAAATGTGTTTTGATACATGGAATTGCTTTACATATTTAGCATGGAATTATTATTTGTTGGAACATACTTAAGTAATACATGCTTAAGGAAGTTGGTTGACTATCAGTCAAATACAATATAATATGTATATTGGAAGGACTGCTCGGGTACATGATAATCGGAAGGAGTTAAATCATATAGTTAGATTACCGTCATAATATTGATCTACATAACTAGAGGAATTTAACACTCTATTATGGCGTGTTGCTCACAACCGCGTGCTTCGGAGACATAACGGGTAGAACCTATTAACAGACAAATTTGATCATGGTTGGTAATTTGATCTGGACTCTATCCTATAAAACAGTTGAAAAGACTAGGAATCTTATCTCTATAAAAGGTGGACTCTTTGAAAAAAAAACAGTATAAGAAGGTCCCTACCTTGAGCCTCGGATATGCAAATTGTGAGCTACACCACGAAAAAACGCAGAGGAATAGGAGGTAGACCACATACCCTAAATTTCTAACAACTAGGTCGGGAGGCGAAGACAAGTTACATGAAGAGGATAGGCTTTCAACTGGATCCGAGTTTGGGCACAAGTTGCATGGTGATACGTGAAGGAAATATGCCCTAGAGGCAATAATAAAGTTGTTATTTATATTTCCTTATATCATGATAAATGTTTATTATTCATGCTAGAATTGTATTAACCGGAAACTGAGTACATGTGTGAATACATAGACAAACAGAGTGTCACTAGTATGCCTCTACTTGACTAGCTCGTTGATCAAAGATGGTTAAGTTTCCTAGCCATAGACATGAGTTTTCATTTGATTAACGGGATCACATCATTAGAGAATGATGTGATTGACATGACCCATCTGTTAGCTTAGCACGATGATCGTTTAGTTTGTTGCTATTGCTTTCTTCATGACTTATACATGTTCCTATGACTATGAGATTATGCAACTCCCGAATACCGGAGGAACACTTAGTGTGCTATCAAACGTCACAATGTAACTGGGTGATTATAAAGATGCTCTACAGGTGTCTCCGATGGTGTTTGTTGAGTTGGCATAGATCAAGATTAGGATTTGTCACTCTAAGTGTCGGAGAGGTGTCTCTGGGCCCTCTCGGTAATGCACATCACAATAATCCTTGCAAGAAATGTGACTAATGAGTTAGTTGCGGGATGATGCATTACAAAACGAGTAAAGATACTTGCCGGTAATGAGATTGAACTAGGTATTGAGATACGGACGATCGAATCTCGGGCAAGTAACATATCGATGACAAAGGGAACAACGTATGTTGTTTTGCGGTTTGACCGATAAAGATCTTTGTAGAATATGTAGGAACCAATATGAGCATCCAGGTTCCGCTATTGGTTATTGATCGGAGATGAGCCTCGGTCATGTCTACATAGTTCTCGAACCCGTAGGGTCCGCACGCTTAACCTTAGACGACGATCGATATTATGAGTTTATGTGTTTTGATGTACCAAAGATTGTTCGGAGTCCCGGATGAGATCATGGACATGACGAGGAGTCTAGAAATGGTCGAGACATAAAGATTGATATATTGGAAGGTTATATTCGGACACCGGAAAGATTCGGGGGTCACCGGAAAATACCGGAGTACCGGGGAGTTACCAGACCCCCCTAGGGGGGGGGGGTCAATGGGCCTTCATGGGCCTTAGTGGAAGTAGAGGGCAGCAAGGGAGCTGTGGGGTGCACCCCCCTGGGCCCAAACCGAATTGGTTTAGGGCTTGGGGGGCCGACCCCCTCTTTCCTTCTCCCCTCCTCCTCTTTCCTTCCCCTCCTAGTTGGACTAGGGAAGGGGGAACCTACTCCTAGTAGGAGTAGGATTCCCCCCTTGGGGCGCACCCTATGAGGCCGTCGGGCCCTCCCCTTGCTCCTTTATATACGGGGGCACCCTAGAACACACAAGTTGATTGTTTAGCCGTGTGCGGTGCCCCCCTCCACAGATTTCCACCTCTGTCATATTGTTGCAGTGCTTAGGCGAAGCCCTGCGCCGGTAGCTTCATCATCACCGTCACCATGCCGTCGTGCTGAAGAAACTCTCCCTCGACCTCAGTTGGATCTAGAGTTCGTGGGAAGTCACCGAGCTAAATGTGTGCAGATCACGAAGGTGTCGTACCTTCGGTACTAGGATCGGTCAGATCATGAAGACGTACGACTACATCAACCGCGTTGTCATAACGCTTCCGCTTACGGTCTACGAGGGTACGTGGACAACACTCTTCCCTCTCGTTGCTATGCATCACCTAGATGGATCTTGCATGTGCGTAGGATTTTTTTTGAAATTACTGCGTTCCCCAACAGTGGCATCCGAGCCAGGTCTATGCGTAGATGTTATATCCACGAGTAGAACACAAAGGAGTTGTGGGCATGGGTATATACATATTGCTTGCCGTCACTACTTGATTCTTGATTCAGTGGTATTGTTGGATGAAGCAGCTCAGACCGACATTACGCGTACGCTTACGCGAGACTAGCTCTACCGACCTGCTTCGCACACAGGTGGCTAGTGGGTGTCTGTTTCTCCAACTTTAGTTGAATCGGATTCAATGAACAACGTTCTTTATGAAGATCAAAAGGCAATCACTATATCGCGTTGTGGTATTTGATGCGTAGGTAAGAACAGTTCTTGCTAAGCTCGTAGCAGCCACGTAAAACTTGCAACAACAAAGTAGAGGACGTCTAACTTGTTTTTGCAGGGTATGTTGTGATGTGATATGGTCAAGACATGATAATATATATTTTTTTGTATGAGGTGATCATGTTTTGTTAAAGTTATCGGCAACTGGCAGGAGCCTTATGGTTGTCTCTTTATTGCATAAGATGCAAGCGCCATATAATTGGTTTACTTTATCGCTATGCGATAGCAATAGTTGCAAAAGCAATAGTTGGCGAGAAGACCATGTGAAGACACGTTGATAAAGATCAAGATGATGGAGATCATGATGTCATGCCGGTGAAGATGGAGATCACGACGGTACTTTGGAGATGAAGATCAAAGGCACAAGATGATAATGGCCATATCATGTCACATATTTTGATTGCTTGTGATGTTTATCTTTTATGCATCTTATTTTGCTTAGTACGACGGTAGCATTACGAGATGACCCCTTACTAAAATTTCAAGGTATAAGTGTTCTCCCTGAGTATGCACCGTTGTGACAGTTCTTCATGCTGAGACACCACGTGATGATCGGGTGTGATAAGCTCTACGTTCACATATAACGGGTGCAAGCCAGTTTTGCACATGCAGAATACTCGGGTTAAACTTGACGAGCCTAGCATATGCAGATATGGCCTCAGAACACCAAGATCGAATGGTCGAGCGTGAATCATATAGTAGATATGATCAACATAGTGATGTTCACCATTGAAAACTACTCTATCTCACGTGACGATCGGACATGGTTTAGTTGATATGGATCACATAACCATTTAGATGACTAGAGGGATGTCTATCTAAGTGGGAGTTCTTAAGTAATATGATTAATTGAACTTTAATTTATCATGAACTTAGTACCTGATAGTATTTTGCATATCTATGTTGTAGATCAATTGCTCGCGTATAGCTTCCCCGCTTTATTTATGATATGTTCCTAGAGAAAACTATGTTGAAAGATGTTGGTAGCAATGATGCGTACTAGCTCCGTGATCTGAGGATTATCCTCATTGCTGCACAGAAGAATTATGTCCTTGATGCACCGCTAGGTGACAGACCTATTGCAGGAGCAGATGCAGACGTTATGAACGTTTGGCAAGCTCAATATAATGACTACTTGATAGTTTAGTGCGCCATGCTTTACAGCTTAGAACCGGGAATTCAAAAACGTTTTGAATGGCACGGAGCATATAAGATGTTCCAAGAGCTGAAATTGGTATTTCAGGCTCATGCCCGAGTCGAGAGGTATGAGACCTCTGACAAGTACTTTGCCTACAAGATGGAGGAGAATAGCTCAACAAGCGAGCATGTGCTCAGAATATCTGAGTACTACAATCGCTTGAATCAAGTGGGAGTTAATCTTCCAGATAAGATAGTGATTGATAGAGTTCTCTAGTCACTATCACCAAGTTACTGGAACTTCGTGATGAACTATAATATGCAAGGGATGATGAAAACGATTCCCAAGCTCTTCGTGATGCTGAAATCGACGAAGATAGAAATCAAGAAAAGCATCAAATGTTGATGGTTGACAAGAGCGCTAGTTTCAAGTAAAAGGGCATGGGAAAGAAAGGGAACTTTAAGAAGAATGACAAGCAAGTTGCCACTCCTGTGAAGAAGCCCAAAGCTAGAACTAAGCCTGAAACTGAATGCTTCTACTGCAAAGGGAATGGTCACTAGAAGCGGAACAACCCCAAATACTTGGCGGATAAGAAGGATGGCAAAGTAAACAAAAGTATATTTGATATACATGTTATTGATGTGTACTTTACTAGTGTTCATAGTAACCCCAGGGTATTTGATACCGATTCAGTTGCTAAGATTAGTAACTCGAAACATGAGTTACAAAATGAACAAAGACTAGTTGAGGGCAAGGTGACATTGTGTGTTGGAAGTGATTCCAAGGTTGATAAGATCACCATCACACACTCCCTTTACCTTCGGGATTAGTGTTGAACCTAAAATAAATGTTATTTGGTGTTTCGTTGAGCATAATATGATTGGATCATGTTTATTGCAATACGGTTATTCATTTAAAGAATAATTGTTATTCTGTTTACATGAATAATACCTTCTGAGGTCATACACCCAAGGTGAATGGTTTACTGAATCTCGATCATAGTGATACACATATTCATAATATTGATGCCAAAATATGCAAAGTTGATAATGATAGTGCAACATATTTGTGGCACTGCCGTTTAGGTCATATTGGTGTAAATCGCATGAAGAAGCTCCATGTTGATGGGCTTTTGGAATCACTTGATGCTTGCGAACCATGCCTCATGGGCAAGATGACTAAGACTCCATTCGCCAGAACAATGGAGCGAGCAACTGACTTATTGGAAATAATACATACTGATGTATGCGATCCGATGAGTGTTGAGGCTCGCGGCGGGTATCGTTATTTTCTGACCTTCACAGATGATTTGAGCAGATATGGGTATATCTACTTGATGAAACATAAGTTTGAAACATTTGAAAAGTTCAAAAAAAATTCAGAGTGAAAGTGGAAAATCATCGTAACAAGAAAATAAAGTTTCTACGATCTGATCATGGAGGAGAATATTTGAGTTACGAGTTTGGTCTTCATTTGAAACAATGCGGAATAGTTTCGCAACTCACGCCACCCGGAACACCATAGCGTAATGGTGTGTCCAAACGTTGTAATCATACTTTATTAGATATGGTACGATCTATGATGTCTCTTACCGATTTATCGCTATCGTTTTGGGGTTATGCATTAGAGACAGCCGCATTCACGTTAATTAGGGCACCGTCTAAAAATCCGTTGAGACGATACCGTATGAACTGTGGTTTAGCAAGAAAACCTAAGCTGTCGTTTCATAAAATTTGGGGTTGCCATGCTTATGTGAAAAAGTTTCAGCCTGATAAGCTCAAACCCAAATCGGAGAAGCGTCTTCATAGGATACCCAAAGGAAACTGTTGGGTACACCTTCTATCACAGATCCGAAGGCAAGATCTTTGTTGCTAAGAGTGGATCCTTTCTAGAGAAGGAGTTTCTCTCGAAAGAAGTGAGTGGGAGGAAAGTAGAAATTGATGAGGTAATTGTACCTTCTCCCGTGTTGGAAAGTAGTACATCACAGAAGTCAGTTCCAGTGATTCCTACACCAACTAGTGAGGAAGCTAATGATGATGATCATGAAACTTCTAATCAGGTTACTACCGAGCCTCATAGGTCAACCAGAGTAAGATCCACACCAGAGTGGTGCAGTAATCCTATTTTGGAGGTCATGTTACTTGACCATGACGAACCTACGAACTATGAGGAAGCAATGATGAGCCCAGATTCCGCAAAATGGCTTGAGGCCATGAAATCTGAGATGGGATCCATGTATGAGAACAAAGTGTGGACTTTGGTTGACTTGCCCGATGATCGGAAAGCCATAGAGAATAAATGGATCTTCAAGAGGAAGACAGACACTGATAGTAGTATTACTATCTACAAAGCTCGAATTATCGCACAAAGTTTTCGACAAGTTCAAGGTGTTGACTACGATGAGATATTCTCACTCGTAGCGATGCTTAAGTCTGTCCGAATCATGTTAGTAGTTGCCGCATTTTATGAAATATGGCAAATGGATATCAAAACTACATTCCTTAATGGATTTATTAAAGAAGAGTTGTATATGATGCAACCAGAAGGTTTTGTCAATCCTAAGGATGCTAACAAAGTGTGCAAGCTCCAGCGATCCATCTATGGACTGGTGCAACCATCTCGGAGTTGGAATATATGCTTTGATAAAGTGATCAAAGCATATGGTTTTATACAGACTTGAGGTGAAGCATGTATTTACAAGAAGGTGAGTGGGAGCACTACAACCTTTCTGATAAGTATATGTGAATGACATATTGTTGATCAGAAATGATGTATAATTTTTTAGAAAGCATAAAGGAGTGTTTGAAAGGAGTTTTTCAAAGAAAGACCTCGGTAAAGCTGCTTACATAATAAGCATCAAAATCTATAGATATAGATCAAGACACTTGATAAGTTTTTTTCAATGAGTACATACCTTGACAAGATTTTGAAGGAGTTCAAAATGGATCAGTCAAAGAAGGAGTTCTTGTCTGTGTTGCAAGGTGTGAAGTTGAGTAAAGACTCAAAACCCGACCACGGCAGAAAATAGAAAGAGAATGAAAAGTCATTCCCTATGCCTCAGTCATAGGTTCTATAAAGTATGCTATGCTGTGTACCAGACCTATTGTATACCTTAGCATGATTTTGGCAAGGGAGTACAATAGTGATCTAGGAATAGATCACTGGACAATGGTCAGAATTCTCCTTAGGGGACTAAGGAAATATTTCTCGGTTATGGAGGTGATAAAAGAGTTCATCGTAAAGAGTTACGTTGATGCAAGCTTTTGACACCGATCTAGATGACTCTAAGTCTCGATCTAGATACATATTGAAAGTGGGAGCAATTAGCTAGAGTAGATCCATGCAGAGTATTGTAGACATAGAAATTTGCAAAATACATACGGCTCTGAATGTTGCAGACCCGTAGACTAAACTTCTCTCACAAGCAAAACATGATCACTCTTTGGGTGTTAATCACATAGCGATGTGAACTAGATTATTGACTCTAGTAAACCTTTTGGGTACTAGTCACATGGCGATGTGAGCTAATCACATGGTGATGTGAACTATTGGTGTTAAATCACATGGCGATGTGAACTAGATTATTGACTCCAGTGCAAGTGGGAGACTGAAGGAAATATGCCCTGAGGCAATAATAAAGTTCTTATTTATATTTTCTTATATCATGATAAATGTTTATTATTCATGCTAGAATTGTATTAATTGGAAACTTCATACATGTGTGAATACATAGACAAACAGACTGTCACTAGTATGCCTCTACTTGACTGGCTCGTTGATCAAAGATGGTTAAGTTTCCTAGCCATAGACATGAGTTTTCATTTGATTAACAGGATCACATCATTAGAGAATGATGTGATTGACATGACCCATCCGTTAGCTTAGCACGATGATCATTTAGTTTGTTGCTATTACTTTCTTCATGACTTATACATGTTCCTATGAATATGAGATTATGCAACTCCCGAATACCAGAGGAACACTTAGTGTGCTATCAAACGTCACAACATAATTAGGTGATTATAAAGATGCTCTATAGGTGTCTCCGATGGTGTTTGTTGAGTTGGCATAGATCGAGATTAGGATTTGTCACTCCGATTGTCGGAGAGGTATCTCTAGGCCCTCTCGGTAATACACATCACTATAAGCCTTGCAAGCAATGTGACTAATGAGTTACTTGCGGGATGATGCATTACAGAACGAGTAAAGAGACTTGCTGGTAATGAGATTGAACTAGGTATTGAGATACTGACAATCGAATCTCGGGCAAGTAACATATTGATGACAAAGGGAGCAACGTATGTTGTTATGCGGTTTGACCGATAAAGATCTTCGTATAATATGTAGGAACAATTATGAGCATCCAGGTTCCGCTATTGGTTATTGACTGGAGATGAGTCTCGGTCATGTCTACATAGTTCTCGAACCTGTAGGGCCCGCACGCTTAATGCTCGATGACAATCGGTATTATGAGTTTATGTGTTTTGATGTACCAAAGGTTGTTTGGAGTCCCGGATGAGAGCATGGACATGACGAGGAGTCTCGAAATGGTCGAGACATAAATATTGATATATTGGAAGGTTATATTCGGACATCGGAAAGGTTCCAGGGGTCACCAGATAAATACCAGAGTATTGGGGAGTTACCGGAACCCCCAGGGGGTCAATGGGCCTTCATGGGCCTTGGTGAAAATAGAGGGACGCAAGGGAGCTGTGGGGCGCGCCCCTAGGCCCAAACCGAATTAGTTTAGGGCTTGGGGGGCCGACCCCCTCTTTCCTTCTCCCCTCCTCTTTCCTTCCCCTCCTAGTTGGACTAGGAAAGGGGGAACCTACTCCTAGTAGGAGTAGGATTCCCCCCTTGGGGCGCACCCTATGAGGCCGCCGGCCCCTCCCCTTGCTCCTTTATATACGGGGGCAGGGGGCACCCTAGAACACACAAGTTGATTGTTTAGCCGTGTGCGGTGCCCCCCTCCACAGATTTCCACATCGGTCATATCGTTGCAGTGCTTAGGCGAAGCCCTACACCGGTAGCTTATCATAACCGTCATCATTCCGTCGTGCTGACGAAACTCTCCCTCGACCTCAGCTAGATCTAGAGTTTGTGGGACGTCACCGAGCTAAACGTGTGTAGATCGCGGAGGTGCCGTACCTTTGGTATTAGGATCGGTCGGATCATGAAGACGTACGACTACATCAACCGTGTTGTCATAACGCTTTCACTTACGGTCTACGAGGGTACATGGCCAATACTCTCCCCTGTCGTTGCTATGCATCACCTAGATGGATCTTGGGTGTGCGTAGGATTTAAAAAAAATTACTGCGTTCCCCAACAATACGTGTGAAACATATTTTTTTATTGTTTCATGCTACTATATTATCATTTATATATTAATTTTTACCAATTTACACCATTTTATATTATTTTTCTGGACTAACCTATTAGGCCTCCTTTGGTTTAGAGGAATTTCATAGGAATTCTAGAGGATAGGATTTTTATAGGATTTTTTCCTTTAGAGCCCTTTGGTTCATAGGAATGGATTCCTATTCCTACATAGGATTGGTTCCTATCCTCCACATTTCATAGGAAAATAAAAAAGAGCCTAGATTCAATGGAAAATTCCTTTTGGTGTCAACCAAATGACATCTTGTTTCCTATTTATACTCATAGGATTTGAGATACATGTCATCTCATTTCCTACAAGATTCCTATTCCTATGATAATCCTATCCTATGAACCAAAAGAGGCCTTAACTTAGTATCCAGTGCAAGTTCTTGTTTTCTATTTGTTTTGGTTTCATAGGAAATCAACACTGAAACTCTGAATTATGTTGCTTTATTATTATTTTCACTTATGCTTCGGTTGATCGCATCAATGGAGCCATAGTCCAAAACCCTCATAATAAAGGGAGGGTGGTCTTTTCAAAAATATGTTGTCCATCCGAACATATACGCCATACGCAAAACCCCCTCCTCATTGGTCGGAACATGATTTGAATGCGTGACCACCTCATTAATTGTGCGCTATAGTAGCCAACAAAACAACTAACCTGATGGGAATACTTACATCATTTTTCTTGTTTTCTTATTTCTTCTGTTCGTGTCCCACTGAATGAGGAGGCCACAATTTTTGTGTGGTTTCGTTTAGCTGAGGAGATCACAGGTTTACATTCTTTTTTATTTATTTTTTCTAGTTTTGTTCGGCCGGTTTTACTTATGTTCTCTTTCTCTTTCTCTTTTTCATTTTACTTTCCTTTTATTAAAATTCATAAAGTTTTTATAAAATTGATGAACTTTTCAAATCCGTGATTTTTTCGAATCCATCAACTACTTTTAGTTTTCACAATATTATTTCAAAATTCTTGAACTTTCTTTCCAAAATTGATCACATCGACCGGTTTACTGTAGCGAATCGGTCTTTTTCAGACTATTTCGTTTCTTTCTGTTTCTTTTTTCCTTTTCATTTATTTGTTTTGTCGGAGTGGAGAGCGAGCGTGTTGCTGATGCTGCCGGTGTCCTCCACTGTTTTCTTTCTCGGGTTGGTGCGGTGATGGTGTGGCGTGGCGTGGCGTGGCGTGGCACGGGGGCGTGCAGGATGATTGCGACGCCGCCACCTCAATCTCTGGTACTCCCTCCATAAACTAATACAAGAGCATTTAGAACACTATTTTAGTGATCTAAACTCTCTTATTAGTTTAGAGAGGGAGTACTACTTACAGCCACAACAGTGGGCATGTACTCAAATTTCGGCGTTTAGCAGCTGCCAGGTGGGCCAGGAGGACGTCTTTTACGCTGATAGGTGGGCCTGACGCGATAGTGGAGAATATTTTGGCCCTCCGTGTCAGGTGAGCAAAAATTGGACGTGGAGAATCATCACGTGACACATGTGTAAGCAATCTAAACAATTAAAAAAAGCTAACCAAAGATTTATTTATCTAAGAGAACTAACAGAAGATTTATTTACCACTAGTAAATGTGTACATGCAACGTACGTTAATATTTAGGCAATATATTAATTGCACGCGAATATTATGTATGTAAAGCAATTACATGGTGTTTGCATTTCATACAATAAAGAGACAACCATAAGGCTCCTGCCGGTTACCAGATATCTTACAAAACATGATCATCTCATACAATAACGTTTATCATATCATGTCTTGATCATATCACATCATAACATACCCTACAAAAATAAGTTAGACGTCTTCTACTTTGTTGTTGCAAGTTTTACGTGGCTGCTATGGGCTTCTAGCAAGAAACATCCTTACCTACGCATATAACCGCAACGGTGTGTCATCAAGTTTGTTGTTTTAACCTTCTTCAAGGACCGGCCGCAGTCAAATTCGATTCAACTAAAGTAGGAGAAACAGACACCCGCCAGCCACCTTTATGCAAAACTAGTTGTATGTCTGTCGGTGGAACCGGTCTCATGTTCGTGGACATGTAAGGTTGGTTTGGCCCGCTTCATCCCACATACCGCCGAATCAAAATAAGATGTTGGTGGTAAGCAGTATGACTATCACCCCCCACAACTCTGTGTGTTCTACCCGTGCATATCATATATGCATAGACCTGGCTCTTGATGCCACTGTCAGGAATCGTTGCATGAAAAACAAAAACAATCTACGCACACACAATGATCTATCCATGGAGACGCATAGCAACGAGGGAGAGAGTGTGTCTACGTACCCTCGTAGACCGTAAGCGGAAGTGTTTCTCAACGTGGTTGATGTAGTCAAACTTCTTCACGCTTCAACCGATCAAGTACCAAATGCACGTCACCTCCGCGTTCTGCACACATTCAGCTCGGTGACGTCCCTCGCCTTCTTGATCCAGCAAGACGTCGAGGTAGTAGATGAGTTCCGTTAGTATGACGGCATGGCGACGGGGATGGTGAAGTGATCCTCGCAGGGCTTCGCGTAAGCACTACGAAAATATGACGGGGTGTGTAAACGGTGGAGGGGGCGCCGCATACGGCTAAACAATTGTCTGGGATGTGCTAGGCGCCCCAACACATATATATAGGTGGGAGGGGAGGGGAGAGGCGAGGAGGCGCCCCAAGTAGGACCGAATCCTACTTGGGCTCCTTCCTAGTCGCGCGCCCCCTGCCATATCTATCGAAGGGGAAGGAAGGGGGGAGGAAGGGGGAATTGAAGGAAATATGCCCTAGAGGCAATAATAAAGTTGTTATTTTATATTTCCTTATTCATGATAAATGTTTATTATTTATGCTAGAATTATATTGATCGGAAACCTAAATACACGTGTGAATACGTAGACAAACACTATGTCCCTAGCGAGCCTCTACTTGACTAGCTCGTTGATCAAAGATGGTTAAGGTTTCCTAACCATGGACATGAGTTGTCATTTGATGAAGGGGTCACATCATTAAGAGAGTGATGTGATGGCCAAGACCCATCCGTTAGCTTAGCATAATGATCGTTCAGTTTTATTGCTATTGCTTTCTTCATGTCAAATACATATTCCTTCGACTATGAGATTATGCAACTCCCGGATACCGGAGGAATGCCTTGTGTGTTATTGTGACGCCCCCGATTCAACCGTACACTAATCATACATGCAAACACGTACGATCAAGATCAGGGACTCACGGGAAGATATCACAACACAACTCTAGACACAAATAAAATAATGCAAGCTTTATATTACAAGCCAGGGGCCTCGAGTGCTCGAATACATAGCTCGATACACAAGCGTCAGCATAAGCAACAATATCTAAGTACAGACATAAGTTAAACGGCACTGCCTTAAGAAGGCAAACACAAAAGCAACAACGATCGAAGAGGCAAGGCCTCCTGCTTGGGACCTCCTAACTACTCCTGGTCTTCGGCGGCATCCATGTACTAGTATCTGTTGGCGGTGGCATCTAACTCCAGGGATCTACCAATTGGTTGCAACAACCGGAAAGAAGGAAGAGAGGGGAAAAGGGGTAGCAAAGCAACTGTGAGTACTCATCCAAAGTACTCGCAAGCATCAGATCTATACTAAGTATGCATAGGTATCAAAGGAAGGTATGTTTCTATGGACTAAACTGCAGAATGCCAGAATAGAGGGAAAGGCCTAGCCTATCGAAGACTAGCATCTTCAAGCAGCTCCAAGCATCTTGCAGCAAGTAGAAGAGTAAATAATAGCAATTTATAATTAACAAGCATGTTGTAGCATTAATGCCCAGAGATCCTTCCTCGACACCCTGCGAGAAAGTAATCCCGGGGCCATATATCTCAAGTATCCATTTCTAGTTGTAATAGATCGGGATATAAGTCTGAACGTCCATTACCGTGGACACGACTATTAATAGATAATCTTTCCTGCAGGGATGCACCACGTTTTCCAACACGCTTGATTACTCTGGTTGGACACACTTTTCTGAGTCAATGCCCGGCCTCAGAAATTCAACACGTCGTAGCCCTACCTAGGCCCAGCAGAGATGTCCCCTCTGGTCTACATCCTAAGCACTCCGCTTGGACCCATCTCCCATTGCACTCCAGGTCGTTGTGAGCAGAGCGGGTCCAGGCTCCACCACTACAGGATGGTGTCGGCCCACGCAATGCTGAACTGGACGTCTGATAAAGCTTAGGCTGATACTACGTCGTCGAGGCCCATAACTATTCTCGCATGGTGGTTAGTGTGAAAAGGAGAAAGGACAAGTCAGAACAAATACCCAAACCATTAGTGCATTAGTAGCTTGCGGAGACGAGCAGGGACTCACGATCGATGTGACCCCGCCGCCCCGTCTCGTGGACTTACGGCAAGGGCCCATAATGCCTGGTCGTGCCATGTAATTATCTTGCGGGTGCTTTCCGGGCCCGCCCAACTTTCACAAAGGTCTCAAGTAAAGTCAAGGTAAACGTGTGTCCAAACATCAAGGGGGAAACCTCGAGGAATCACCCTCGATGGATTCCACTCGATGTAATCGTCAAGCTGAACTTAGGAGGAATCATCCTCGAGGTTCACACTTGAAGTGTTGCACGACAGAGTCGTATCGGGAATGGTGAAGGAGGAATCACCCTCGTTGACCATGACCGAATAGCTACACTACAGAGTTATCATAAGGATTGCATTACGAGGTATCACCCTCGGCACTCGATAGTATCTCTGCAGAGTCGAGCAACAAATAGGGGCGTGATGTGATGTGAGGTGTCGGGCTCTGGTCGTCGATCACATTGATCGAGTCGTTGATGATGAAGCAGGGGCAACAGGGACAAGCTGGGGGTCACTTATGGATCACTAACTAACCTATACTAAGCAGTTTAGGATAAGTGGGCAAGGTACAACAATAGGTACAAAAGCAGGCTATGCATCAGAATAGGAGCAATCAATTATGGTAGCAAAATCTAATGCAAGCATGAGAGCATGAAATGCGTGATATCGGGATGATCAAAGGGGGCCTTGCCTGGAAGCTCCGCTGAAAGGGAAGAAGTGTCGTCGGTGATGTAGTCGATCATAGGGGCATCAACAGCGGTCTTGGGGTCTTCCAGAGAGAAGAGGGGGAAGAAACAATAAATACAGAGCAAACAAGTGCAATACTAAGCATGACAGGGCAATAAGAAGCGCTAGGGGTGTTCTAACGCAGGGCTACACGATACTGGTGAAGGGGGAAAACATCCGGGAATGCTTTCTCGAAGTTTGGCATTTTCGGACAGATGAACCGGAGGGGAAAGGTTCGATGTTCACTATTCTAGGGACGTGTGGCGGACGAACGAACCACATATTCGGATTTGTCTCGTCATTCCGAGCAACTTTCATGTACAAAGTATTTTCATCCGAGCTACGGATAATTTTCTATGATTTTTCAAAGTTTTAACAATATTCTGGAATTTAATTTAATTCGAAAAAAGCTAAAATGCTAGATGCACCCACCACAAGGTACACAAAAGTGTATCCAGGGGCTGACAGGTGGGCCAGGGGGTTCCAATTGACCAATCAATGTTTGACTGGTCAACAGGGGGTGGGCCCCTTGTCATTAACTATCTGATTAACTGACTAGGTAAATAGGTAATTAACAAGTTAATTAAATTAAGTTAACTTAATTAAACTCACTAACTAATTAATATTTATTTATAATATCATTTTTGTTTTTTTACAGGGCTGTGGCCCACTTGGCATTAGGCCAGAGGCCATAGTGGGCGCGGGCTAATGGGGTTGCAGGTGTGGGCACCCGTGCCCGAGGGGCGCGACCGGGGAGTAGAGGCACCAAAGCGCACCGGCGGCCTCGGCTCCCAGCCATCAAATAGCGACGGCAGCGGGCGAGTACATCGGGGATCGATAGGGCGCGGCAGGAGCGGACACGAAGGGGCGGCGCCGGCTGCAGCAGTAGGACGCAACAGCGGGTCGCGGCGGCGACGGAGCGCCGGTGCGGGCCGGCATGCCCCGGCACGGTCAAGCCACAGTGGGGCATGCGCGGGGCGTGGCAGCGATGGAAGGGCGAGTAGAGGGTGGCCGGGCACGGTCAGCGGCTGCGGGAGCTGTGCGCACGGGCGAGGCGGACTATGGTGGCGGGTGAGGCCGCGAGTGATGACCCACAAGTATAGGGGATCTATCGTAGTCCTTTCGATAAGTAAGAGTGTCGAACCCAGCGAGGAGCAGAAGGAAATGATAAGCAGTTTTCAGTAAGGTATTCTCTGCAAGCACTGAAATTATCAGTAACAGATAGTTTTGTGATAAGGTAATTCATAACGGGTAACAAGTAACAAAAGTAAATAAGGTGTAGCAAGATGGCCCAATTCTTTTTGTAGCAAAGGACAAGCCTGGACAAACTCTTATATAAAGGAAAGCGCTCCCAAGGACACATGGGAATTATCGTCAAGCTAGTTTTCATCATGCTCATATGATTCGCGTTCGGTACTTTGATAATTTGATATGTGGGTGGACCATTGCTTGGGTACTACCCTTCCTTGGACAAGCATCTCACTTATGATTAACCCCTCTTGCAAGCATCCGCAACTACAAAAGAAGTATTAAGGTAAACCTAACGATAGCACGAAACATATGGATCCAAATCAGCCCCTTATGAAGCAACTCATAAACTAGGGTTTAAGCTTCTGTCACTCTAGCAACCCATCATCTACTTATTACTTCCCTATGCCTTCCTCTAGGCCCAAACAATGGTGAAGTTTCATGTAGTCGACGTTCACATGACACAACTAGAGGTGAGACAACATACATCTCATCAAAATATCGAACGAATACCAAATTCACATGACTACTTATAGAGAGACTTCTCCCATTTCCTTAGGAACAAACGTAACTACTCACAAAGCATATTCATGTTCATAATCAGAGGGGTATTAATATGCATAAAGGATCTGAACATATGATCTTCCACCAAATAAACCAACTAGCGTCAACTGCAAGGAGTAATCAACACTACTAGCAACCCACAGGTACCAATTTGAGGCTTTGGGACAAAGATTGGATACAAGAGATGAACTAGAGTTTGAGATGAGTTGGTGCTGGTGAAGATGTTGATGGAGATTGACCCCCTCCCGATGAGAGGATCGATGGTGATGATTTCCCCCTCCCGGAGGGATGTTTCCCCAGCAGAACAGCTCCGCCGGAGCCCTAGATTGGTTCCGCCTCATGGCGGCAGAGTTTTGTCCCGTGAGCTTGCTTATGATTTTTTTCCCAGACGAAAGACCTCATATAGAAGAATATGGGCACCACAGGGATGCCAGGGGGCCCACGAGGCAGGGGGCGCGCCCAGGGGGGTAGGGCACGCCCCCACCCTCATGGATGGTGGGTGGCCCCCCTCTGGTGCTTCCTTCGCCCAATATCTTTTATATATTCTGAAAATGACCCCCGTGGAGTTTCAGGACTTTTGGAGCTGTGCATAATAGGTATCTAATATTTACTTCTTTTCCAACCCAGAATCCAGCTGCCGGCATTCTCCCTCTTCATGTAAACCTTGTAAAATAAGAGAGAATAGGCATAAGTATTGTGACATAATGTGTAATAACAACCCATAATGCAATAAATATCGATATAAAAGCATGAGGTAAAATGGACGTATCAACTCCCCCAAGCTTAGACCTCGCTTGTCCTCAAGCGGAAGCCGATATCGAAAAATATGTCCACATGTTTAGAGATAGAGGTGTCGATAAAATAAAATACGGACATGAGGGCATCATGATCATTCTTATAACAACAACACATATATATATATATATATATATATGTATATATATAACACATATATATTGTCATATGTTTTCTTATGCTAAAGTAACAATTCATTCACAATTTCAAGTATGAATCAGAAACTTCATTGAAAACTAACAAACTATAATCTCAGTCATTGAAGCAATTGCAATTTATCATAACATCAGAAAGAGTCAATATAAGAGCTTTCCAGCAAGTCCACATACTCAACTATCATTTAGTCTTTCACAATTGCTAACACTCACGCAATATTTATTGGTATGAAGTTTTAGTCGGACACAGAGAAAGATAGGGGCTTATAGTTTTGCCTCCCAACCTTTTACCTCAAGGGTAATGTCAACAATAATAGTTCATGAAAACTCACATCCAATTAGCTATATATATCAGGATCTTTCCAACACATTGTGCTTGCCAAATGGTAAAATGTAAAAAGGAAAGGTGAAGATCACCATGACTCTTGTATGAAGTATAAAACAAAAATAAAAGATAGGCCCTTCGCGGAGGGAAGCAGAGGTTGTCATGTGCTTTTATGGTTGGATGCACGAAATCTTAATGCAAAAGAACATCACTTTATATTGCCACTTGTGATATGGACCTTTATTATGCAGTCCGTAGCTTTTATTTCTTCCACATCACAAGATCGTATAAAGCTTATTTTCTCCACACTAATAAATCATACATATTTAGAGGGCAATTTTTAAATCTTGCAACAATGACAACTTACTTGAAGGATCTTACTCAATCCATAGGTAGATATGGTGGACTCTCATGGCAAAACTGGGTTTAAGGATATTTGGAAGCACAAGTAGTATCTCTACTTGGTGCAAAGAATTTGGCTAGCATGAGAGGGAAAGGCAAGCTCAACATGTTGGATGATCCATGACAATATAATTTATTTCACATGTAAGAAAACATAACCCATTACGTTGTCTTCCTTGTCCAACATCAACTTTTTAGCATGTCATATTTTAATGAGTGCTCACAATCATAAAAGATGTCCAAGATAGTATATTTATATGTGAAAACCTATCTTTCTTTATTACTTCCTATTTATTGCAACAATGACCAAAACTATGCTTGTCAACTCTCAACAATTTTTATTCATCATACTCTTTATATGTGAAGTCATTACTCTCCATAAGATCCATATGATCTCTTTATTTATTTTTATTCTTTCTCTTTTATTTTTATTCCCTCAAGATCATAGCAATATAATCAAGCCCTTGACTTAACACTAATCTTTATTATATATAGCTCATAGACTCAATTACATAGAAGGATCATAAAGGAAAAACTCAAAACTAGATCATACTAAAACTTTATTCTACTAGATCAAGATATTACCAAAAGGATCGAACTAAGAAAAACAGTAAAGATAAAAGTGTGATGGTAATACGATACCGGGGCACTCCCCCAAGCTTGGCAGTTGCCAAGGGGAGTGCCCATACCCGATACTCAGTTCTTCTTTGTTGGTGAAGAAGATGTTGGTGATGATGAAAATTGTGCCTTCAGCTTTTTCATATTGTAATTGAGAAGAGCGATCTCCTCCTTTAAATCATCGACCTCCGATTCCATCTTCAAGATCTTGTCACATAAATCTCCTTTGCTTTTCTGCCGAAAACGAGAAGGAATAGATTGATTGTTAGACATTTTAGCCCTCTTGAGGAGACTAGACTTCTTGAACTTCACGTGCGTATCCCCAGGTTGAGGTAGAGGGACATCCTCCTCCTCCGAACTTGAATCATTGATCATCCTCAAGTGAGCATCCTCCTCATCATCCGTAGTTCGACCACAAGGAGATAGGTCCCCATAGGTCTTTGGGTTAGCAATGAGATGTGAGACATAGCTCTCTCCGTCGGAGTCTTGAGAAGACATCTTGATCTAATCTGCAACAGAACAGCTCGAAACAAAAACAGAGGATCTTTGCGTGGTACGGTGGTCAAAACCTTCGGGAGATTATATAATGAATTTTTATCGACCAAAAGAAGTATCATGCAAGAAAACGGAGTCCGGAGAGCACACGAGGTGCCCACGAGGCAGGGGGCGCGCCCAGGGGGGTAGGGCGAGCCCTCCACCCTCGTGGACGCCTCATGTCCTTCCCGGACTACTTATTATTTTCCTATTTTCTTAAATATTCCAAAACAGAGAAAAATTGCTATTAGAACTGTTTTGGAGTCGGTTTACTTACCGTACCATATACCTCTTCCCTTTCGGAGTCTGAAACATTCTGGAAAGTGTCCCTTATGTATTCCTCTAGGGTTACGATTTCAATAACATTAGTTTCAACATTTATGGGATTACCTGAGATACAATGTTTGATTCTTTGGCTGTTCACCACCCCCGGATTCGTGCCTTCGAAGTTGTTGATTTTTATGGCACAGGAAAGATAGACCTCCTCGATAACGTAAGGACCTTCCCATTTAGAGAGGAGTTTTCCTGCAAAAAATCTTAAACGAGAGTTGTATAACAATACATAATCACCTACATTAAACTCACGTTTTTGTATCCTTTTTTCATGCCATCTTTTAACTTTTTCTTTAAACAGTTTGGCATTCTCATAGGCCTGGGTTCTCCATTCATCAAGTGGGCTAATGTTAACAAGCCTCTTCTCACCGGCAAGTTTGAAATCATAATCGAGCTCTTTAATGGCGCAATATGCCTTATGTTCTGGTTCAAGAGGTAAGTGACATGCTTTACCATAAACCATTTTATATGGAGACATACCCATAGGATTTTTTATGCAGTTCTATAGGCCCATAATGCATCATCAAGTTTCCTGGACCAATTCTTTCTAGATCTATTAACAGTCTTTTGCAAAATTAATTTAAGCTCTCTATTACTCAATTCTACTTGACCACTAGACTGTGGTTGATATGGGGATGCAATTCTATGATTAACATCATACTTAGCAAGCATTTTACGGAAAGCATCATGAATAAAATGTGAACCGCCATAAGTCATTAAATATCTAGGGACTCCAAACCTCAGAAAAATAACTTCTTTAAGCATCTTAATAGAGGTGTTATGATCAGCACTACTAGTTGGAATAGCTTCTACCCACTTAGTAACATAATCAACATCAACTAAAATATGTGGATACCCATTAGAGGAAGGAAACGGTCCCATATAATCAAAGCCCCAAACATCAAATGGTTCAATAACAAGTGAATAATTCATAGAAATTTCTTGACATCTACTATTATTACCAATTCTTTGACATTCATCACAAAACAAGACAAACTTACGGGCATCTTTGAAGAGAGTAGGCCAATAAAAACCGGATTGCAATACCTTATGTGCAGTTCTATCTCCAGCATGGTGTCCTCCATAAGCCTCAGAGTGACACTTGTGTAGGATCTATTCCTGTTCATGCTTAGGTACACAACGTCTAATAACACCATCTACTCCTTTATAAAGGTGTGGGTCATCCCAGAAGTAATGTCTTAAATCATAGAAAAACCTTTTCTTTTGCTGGTATGTGAAACTAGGTGGTATAAATTTAGCAACAATGTAATTAGCATAATCAGCATACCATGGAGCAGTACGAGAAGCATTTATGACAGCTAGTTGTTCATCAGGAAAGCTATCATCAATAGGTAGTGGGTCATCAAGAACATTCTCTAACCTAGACAAGTTGTCTGCAACAGGGTTCTCAGCTTCCTTTCTATCAATAATATGCAAATCAAATTCTTGTAGCAAGAGAACCCATCTAATAAGTCTAGGTTTAGCATCTTTATTTTCCATAAGATATTTAATAGCAGCATGATCAGTGTGAACAGTTACTTTAGAATCAACTATATAAGGTCTGAACTTATCACAAGCAAATACAACTACTAAAAATTCTTTTTCAGTAGTAGCATAATTTCTTTGGGCACTGTCTAGAGTTTTACTAGCATATTGAATAACATTTAATTTCTTATCAACTCTTTGTCCTAGAACAACACCTACAACATAATCACTAGCATCACACATAATTTCAAATGGTAAATTCCAATCAGGTGGCTGAACAATAGGTGCAGAAATCAAAGCTTTCTTAAGTATTTCAAATGCTTCTACACAATCATCATCAAAGACAAAAGGAACATCTTTTTGTAAGAGATTAGTCTGAGGCCTAGAAATTTTAGAGAAGTCCTTAATGAACCTCCTATAAAAACCGGCATGACCAAGGAAACTTCTTATACCTTTAATGTCCTTAGGGCACGACATATTTTCAATAGCATCAACTTTAGCTTTATCGACTTCAATACCTCTTTCAGAAATTTTATGCCCCAAGACAATACCTTCATTAACCATAAAGTGGCACTTCTCCCAATTCAAGACAAGATTAGTTTCTTCACATCTCTGCAAAACTCAATCAAGGTTGCTTAAGCAATCATCAAAAGAAGTTCCATAAACGGAGAAATCATCCATGAAAGCCTCAACAATCTTTTCACAAAAGTCAGAGAATATAGCAGTCATACATCTTTGAAAGGTAGCAGGTGCATTGCATAAACCAAGAGGCATACGTCTATAAGCAAAGGTACTGGAAGGGCAAGTGAAAGTTGTCTTTTATTGATCCTCTTTTGACACAGGTATTTGAGAGAAACCAGAATAACCATCTAGAAAGCAAAAATGTGTATGTTTGGATAATCTTTCTAGCATTTGATCAATAAAAGGTAAAGGGTAATGATCCTTTTTAGTAGCTTTATTTAATTTGCGGAAATCAATTACCATTCTATAACCTGTAACAATTCTTTGTGGGATCAATTCATCTTTATCGTTAGGAACAACAGTAATACCTACCTTCTTAAGGACAGAATGGACAGGACTTACCCACTGACTATAAGCAACAGGATAAATTACACCTGCCTCCAGAAGCTTTAGTATTTCTTTTCTTACCACTTCTTTCATCTTAGGATTTAACCGTCGTTGGTGATCAACAACCGGTTTTGCGTCTTTCTCCAATTTTATTTTGTGCTGGCATAGAGTGGGACTAATGCCCTTAAGATCATCAAGAGTATATCCAATAGTAGCACAGTGCTTCTTCAGAGTTTTCAATAATTTTTTTCTTCATGCTCTGAAAGGTTAGCACTAATAATAACAGGATATATCTCTTTCTCATCAAGAAATGCATATTTAAGAGTATCTCGCAAAGGTTTAAGCTCAAACACGGGATCACCCTTTGGTGGAGGAGGATCCCCTAAAATTTCAACATGCAAGTTGTGTTTCAAAATAGGTCCCTGTTTAAAGAATACTTCATCTATTTCCCTTCTTTCATTCATAAACATATCATTTTCATGGTCGAGCAAATATTGCTCTAAAGGATCATTAGGAGGCACGACAATAGAAGCAAGACCAATAATTTCATCTTTACTAGGCAATTCTTTATCATGGGGTTATCTACGAAATCTAGCAAAATTAAACTAATGAGACATATCCCCCAAACCAATAGTAACAACATCCTTTTTGCAGTGTATCTTAGCATTAACAGTATTCAAGAAGGGTCTACCAAATATAATGGGACAAAAGTCATCTTGTGGGGAACCAAGAACAAGAAAATCAGTAGGATATTTAACTTTCCCACACAAGACTTCAACATCTCTAACAATCCCAACTGATGAAATAGTGTCTCTATTGGCAAGCTTAATTGTAACATCAATTTCCTCTATCTCATGTAGTTCAAGCATAACACGAGACCGTTTCTCTTCTCGCTCTCATTTTGCGTAAGTTAGCCACCATATATGCTAGTGCTTGCTGCAGCTCCACCTCACTACCTTTTCCTACCCATGAGCTTAAATAGTCTTGATCGCGAGGGTGTGAGATTGCTGAGTCCCCATGACTCACAGATTACTTCCAAAACCAAATGCAGGTGCCGATGATGCCAGTGCAGGGGACGCGATCGAACTCAAGTGGGAGTTCGACGAAGATTCGAGACGTTACTATGTTTCCTTTCCGGACGATCAGTAGTGGAGCCCAGTTGGGGCGATCGGGGATCTATGCATTTGGGGTTGTCTTTCTTTATTTGGTTCCGTAGTCGGACCTTGATTGTATTCTGGATGATGTAATGTTATATTTATGTGTTGTGTGAAGTGGCGATTGTAAGCTAACTCTTTATCCCTTTCTTATTCAGTACATGGGATGTGTAAAGATTACCCCTCTTGCGACATGCCTACTATGCGGTTATGCCTCTAAGTCGTGCTCTGACATGTGGGAGATATAGCTGCATCGTGGGTGTTACATCTCAGCAGGTGCAATATCATGCATAATTTCTTTATATAAGGAATGAGGTATTGCACTTGCACTAGAACCCATATCGCATAAGCCATGATAGCAATGATCTCCTATTTTAACATAAATAACAGGCATGCCTACAACAGGTCTATGTTTATTTTTAGTATCAGGTCTAGCAATTCTAGCAGCTTCATCACAAAAGTAAATAACATGCCCATCAATATTATCGGCCAAGAGATCTTTAACCATAGCAATATTAAGTTCAACTTTGATTTGCTCCGAGGGTGTAGGTGTTCTAGTATTACTCTTACGAACCACAGTTGAAGCTTTAGCATGATCCTTTATTCTAACAGGGAAAGGTGGTTTCTCAATATAAGTGGTAGGAACAACAGGATCAACGTTATAAGTGATAGTCTTTTCTTCAACTGTAATAGGTGCAACTACTTTTACTTCAACGGGAGGATTATATTTAAACCACTTCTCCTTAGGGAGATCAACATGAGTAGCAAAGGATTCACAGAAAGAAGCTACTATCTCAGAGTCAAGTCCATATTTAGTGCTAAATTCACGAAAGGCATCGATATCCATAAAAGATTTAACACAATCAAACTTTGGGGTTATACCTGACTCCTTACCTTCCTCGAGATCCCAATCTTCAAAGTTGCGTTTAATTCTCTCCAATAAATCCCATTTGAATTCAATAGTCTTCATCATAAAAGATCCAGTACAAGAAGTATCGAGCATGGAGCGATTATTGAGAGAAAGCCGAGCATAAAATTTTTGAATAATAATTTCTCTTGAGAGCTCATGATTGGGGCATGAATATAACATTGACTTAAGCCTCCCCCAAGCTTGAGCGATGCTTTCTCCTTTGCGAGGCCAAAAATTATATATAATTACGATCACAATGAACAAGATGCATAGGATAAAACTTCTGATGAAATTCCAATTTCAATCGGTTGTAGTTTGATACGTCTCCAACGTATCTATAATTTTTGATTGCTCCATGCTATATTATCTACTTTTTGGACTATATTGGGCTTTATTTTCCACTTTTATATTATTTTTGGGACTAACCTATTAACCGGAGGCCCAACCCAGAATTGCTGTTTTTTTGCCTATTTTAGTGTTTCGAAGAAACAGAATATCAAACGGAGCCCAAACAGAAATATCCTTTTTGGAACGTGATTTTCTTCTCGGATAAGACCCAGGAGACTTGGACCCTACTCCAAGAAGTACCGGAGGCGGTCACGAGGGTAGGGGGCGCCCCCCTACAGGGCGCGCCCCCTGCCTCGTGGGTCCCTCGGTGCTCCACCGACGTACTCCTTCCTCCTATATATACCCACGTACCCTCAAACGATCAGAACAGGAGCCAAAAACCTAATTCCACCGCCACAACTTTCTGTATCCACGAGATCCCATCTTGGGGCCTGTTCCGGAGCTCCGCCGGAAGAGGGCCGTCATCACGGAGGGCTTCTACATCATCATAGCCCCTCTGATGAAGTGTGAGTAGTTTACCTCAGACCTTCGGGTCCATAGTTATTAGCTAGATGGCTTCTTCTCTCTTTTTGGATCTCAATACAATGTTCTCCCCCTCTCTTATGGAGATCTATTCGATGTAATCTTCTTCTTTTGTGGTGTGTTTGTTGAGACCGATGAATTGTGGGTTTATGATCAAGTCTATCTATGAACAATATTTGAATCTTCTCTGAATTCTTTTATGTATGATTGGTTATCTTTGCAAGTCTCTTTGAATTATCCGTTTGGTTTGGCCAACTAGATTGGTAGTTCTTGCCATGGGAGAAGTGCTTAGCTTTGGGTTCGATCTTGTGGTGTTCTTTCCCAGTGACAGAAGGGGCATCAAGACACGTATTGTATCATTGCCATCGAGGATAACAAGATGGGTTTATCTCATATTGCATGAATTTATATCTCTACATCATGTCATCTTGCTTAAAGCGTTACTCTGTTTTTAACTTAATACTCTAGATGCATGCTGGATAGCGGTCGATGAGTGGAGTAATAGTAGTAGATGCAGAATCGTTTCGATCTACTTGTCACGGACGTGATACCTATATACATGATCATGCCTAGATATTCTCATAACTATGCTCAATTCTGTCAATTGTTCAATAGTAATTTGTTCACCCACCGTAGAAAACTTATGCTCTTGAGAGAAGCCACTAGTGAAACCTATGGCCCCCGGGTCTATTCTCATCATATCAATCTCCATCACTTTTATATTGTTTTGCTATTTACTTTGCTTTTACTTTTTACTTTGCATCTTTATATCAAAAATACCAAAAATATTCTATCTATCAGATCTCACTCTCGTAAGTGACCGTGAAGGGCTTGACAACCCCTAACCGCGTTGGTTGTAGGTAGCTATCGCTTTGTGTAGGTACGAGGGACTTGAGCGTGGGCTCCTATTGGATTGATACCTTGGTTCTCAAAAACTGAGGGAAATACTTACGCTACTCTGCTGCATCATCCCTTCCTCTTCGGGGAAAACCAACGCAAGCTCAAGATGTAGCAAGAAGGATTTCTGGCGCCGTTGCCGGGGAGTCTACGCAAAAAGTCAACATACCAAGTACCCATCACAATCCTTATCTCCCGCATTACATTAGTTGCCATTTGCCTCTCGTTTTCCTCTCCCCCACTTCACCCTTGCCGTTTTATTCGCCCTCTCTTTCTCCTTCCCCTTCTCCTTCTCCGTTTGCCTTTTTTCTCGCTTGCCTTTTGTTTGCTCATGTGTTGGATTGCTTGTTTATCGCGATGGCTCAAGATACTACCAAATTGTGTGACTTCACCAATACCAACAATAATGATTTTCGTAGCACTTCGATTGCTCCTCTTACCAATACTAAATCTTGTGAAATCAATACTGCTTTGTTGAATCTTGTTATGAAAGATCAATTCGCCGGCCTTCCTAGTGAAGATGCCGCTACTCATCTGAATAGCTTCGTTGATTTATGTGATATGCAAAAGAAAAAAGATGTCGATAATGATGTCATTAAATTGAAGTTATTTCCTTTTTCGCTTAGAGGTCGTGCTAAAGCTTGATTTTCATCTTTGCCTAAAAATAGTATTGATTCTTGGAACAAGTGCAAAGATGCTTTTATCTCTAAGTATTTTCCTCCCGCTAAGATCATCTCTCTTAGAAATGATATTATGAATTTTAAGCAACTTGATCATGAACATGTTGCACAAGCTTGGGAGAGAATGAAATTAATGATACGTAATTGCCCTACTCATGGTTTAAATTTGTGGATGATTATACAAAAAATTTATGCCGGATTGAATTTTTCTTCTAGAAATCTTTTAGATTCGGCCGCGGGAGGCACTTTTTTGGAAATCACTTTAGGAGATGCTACTAAACTCCTAGATAATATTATGGTTAATTATTCTCAATGGCATACTGAAAGATCTTCTAATAAAAAAGTGCATGCGATAGAAGAAATCAATGTTTTGAGTGGGAAGATGGATGAACTTATGAAATTATTTGCTACTAAGAGTGTTTCTTCTGATCCTAATGATATGCCTTTGTCTACCTTGATTGAGAATAACAATGAATCTATGGATGTGAATTTTTTTGGTAGGAATAATTTTGGTAACAACACTTATAGAGGGAATTTTAATCCTAGGCCTTATCCTAGTAATCCTTCTAATAATTATGGGAATTCCTACAACAACTCTTATGGAAATTATAATAATATGCCCTCTGATTTTGAATCTAATATTAAAGAATTTGTTTCTTCGCAAAAGAATTTTAATGCTATGATTGAAGAAAAATTGCTTAAGATTGATGATTTGGCTAGGAACGTTGATAGAGTTGCTCTTGATGTTGATGCTTTGAAACTTAGATCTATTCCACCTAAGCATGATATTAATGAGTCTCTAAAAGCCATGAGAATTTCAATTGATGAGTGTAAAGAAATAACCGCTAGGATGCGTGCTTCCAAAGATGCCTTTATTAAAGCGTGTTCTTCTAATTCTTATGAAAATCAAGATGAAGATCTAAAAGTTATTTATGTGTACCCTATCAAATCTTTGTTTTGCAATATGAATCTTGATGAAACTTAATATGATCTTCCTTTACCTAGAAGGCGTTCCAAAAATTCGGAGTATTTAGATCTTTATGATGAAATTGATGAAAGTGGGATTGAAAGAAATAAAAATTTAGATGTTGCTAAACCCACTATATTGGATTTCTAGGAATTTAATTATGAAAGTTGCTCTTTGATTGATTGTATTTCTTTGTTGCAATCTGTGCTAAATTCTCCGCATGCTTATAGTTAAAAGAAAGCCTTCACCGAACATATTGTTGATGCCTTGGTGCAATCTTATGAAGAAAAACTTGAGTTTAAATTCTCTATCCCTAGAAAACTCTATGATGAGTGGGAACCAACTATCAAAATTAAAATTAAAGATCATGAGTTTTATTCTTTGTGTGATTTGGGTGCTAGTGTCTTCACTATCCCCAAAACTTTGTGTGATTTGCTAGATTTCCGCGATCTTGATGATTGCTCTCTAAACTTGCATCTTGCTGATTCCACTATTAAGAAACCTATGGGAAGAATTAATGATGTTATTATTGTTGCAAATAGGAATTATGTGCCCCTAGATTTCATTGTTCTTGATATAGATTGCAATCCTTCTTGCCCAATTATTCTTGGTAGACCTTTCCTTAGAACGGTTGGTGCGATTATTGATATGAAGGAAGGGAATATTAGATTCCAATTTCCATTAAAAAGGGCATGGAACACTTTCCAAGAAATAAAATAAAATTGCCATATGAAACCATCATGAGAGCCACTTATGGATTGCCTTCCAAAGATGGCAATACCTAGATCTATCCTCGCTTTTATGCCTAGCTAGGGGCGTTAAACGATAGCGCTTATTGGGAGGCAACCCAATTTTTTGTTTTTTTTGTGTTTTTCTTATGTTAGGGAATAAATAACCCATCCACCCTCTGTTTGGATGTGGTTTTTTGTTTTAATTAGTGTTTGTGCCAAGCTACACCTATTGGATCTTCTTGGATGATAGTTATTTGATCCTACTGTAATTTTCAGAAACTTTGCGTTCAGTGCCCGAATTAATAAAAGTCATCAGAACGTGATAAAATACTGATTCCAATTGCTTCTGATCAATAAACAAATTATCTAGGTCTTATAATTTTGGTAGATTTTTTGGAGTTCCATAAGTTTGCGTTAGTTACAGATTACTACAGACTGTTCTGTTTTTGACAGATTCTGTTTTTCGTGTGTTGTTTGCTTATTTTGATGAATCTATGGTTAGTAAAATAGTTTATAATCCATAGAGAAGTTGGAATACAGTAGGTTTAACACCAAAATAAATAAATAATGAGTTCATTATAGTACCTTGAAGTGGTTTTATGTTTTCTTTCTCTAACGGAGCTCACGAGATTTCTATTGAGTTTTGTGTTGTGAAGTTTTCAAGTTTTGGGTGAGTTCTTTTGATGGATTATGGAACAAGGAGTGGCAAGAGCCTAAGCTTGGGGATGCCCATGGAACCCCCAAGATAATCCAAGGACACCAAAAAGTCAAAGCTTGGGGATGCCCCGGAAGGCATCCCCTCTTTCGTCCACTTCCATCGGTAATTTACTTGGAGCTATATTTTTATTCACCAACATGATATGTGTTTTGCTTGGAGCGTCTTGTATTATTTGTGTCTTTGTTTGTTAGTGTGCCACAATCATCCTTGCTGTACACACCTTTTGAGAGAGTCATCTATGAATTAAAATTTGATAGAATACTCTATGTGCTTCACTTATATCTTTTGAGCTATGTAGTTTTGCTCTAAGTGCTTCACTTATATCTTTTGAGCGTTATAATTTTGCTCTGTGTGCTTCACTTAGATCTTTTAGAGCACGGTGGTGGTTTGTTTTAAAGAAACTATTGATCTCTCATGCTTCACTTAAATTATTTTGAGAGTCTTAATAGCATGGTAATTTGCTTAATATAAATATGCTTGGTGTTCAAGATATGTGAAATTTTCTTTTGAGTGAGTTGAATACTAAGAGAAGATTGAAGCATGATAATTGTTTTGAGATATGTAGGTGATAATATTAGAGTTATTCTAGTTTAGTAGTTGTGAATTTAAAGAATACTTGTGTTAAAGTTTGTGATTCCCGTAGCATGCACGTATGGTGAACCGTTATGTGATGAAGTCGGAGCATAATTTATTTATTGATTTTCTTCCTTATGAGTGGCGGTCGGGGACGAGCGATGGTCTTTTTCTACCAATCTATCCCCCTAGGAGCATGCACGTAATACTTTGCTTTGATAACTTCTAGATTTTTGCAATAAGTATATGAGTTCTTTATGACTAATGTTGAGTCCATGGATTATATGCATTTTTTCCCATCCTTCCACCATTGCTAGCCTCTCTAATACTGTGCACCTTTCGCCGGTATCATACACCCACCATATACCTTCCGCAAAATAGCCACCATACCTACCTATCATGGCATTTCCATAGCCATTCCGAGATATATTGCCATGCAACTTTCCACCTTTCTGTTTATTATGACACACTCCATCATTGTCATATTGCTAGCATGATCATGTAGTTGACATCGTATTTATGGCAAAGCCACCATTCATAATTCTTTCATACATGTCACTCTTGATTCATTGCATATCCCGGTACACCGCCGGAGGCATTCGTATAGAGTCATATTTGTTCTAAGTATCGAGTTGTAATTGTTTAGTTGTAAGAAAAATAAAAGTGTGATGATCATCATTTTCTAGAGCATTGTCCCAGGTGAGGAAAGGATGATGGAGACTATGATTCCCCCATAAGTCGGGATGAAACTCCGGACAAAAAAAAGAGGCCATAAAAAAAGAGGCCATAAAAAAAGAAAAATAATAGAAAAGGCCCAAATAAAAAAATGAGAGAAAAAGAGAGAAGGGACAATGTTACTATCCTTTTACCACACTTGTGCTTCAAAGTAGCACCATGATCTTCATGATAGAGAGTCTCTCGTTATGTCACTTTCATATACTAGTAGGAATTTTTCATTATAGAACTTGTCTTGTATATTCCAATGATGGGCTTCCTCAAACTGCCCTAGGTCTTCGTGAGCAAGCGAGTTGGATGCACACCCACTTAGTTTCTTTTGATGAGCTTTCATATACTTATAGCTCTAGTGCATCCGTTGCATGGAAATCCCTACTCACTCACATTGATATCTATTGATGGGCCTCTCCATAGCCCGTTGATACGCCCAGTTGATGTGAGACTATCTTCCCCTCTTTTTGTCTTCTCCACAACCACCCTTCTATTCCACATAGTGCTATGTCCATGGCTCACGCTCATGTATTGCGTGAAGATTGAAAAAGTTTTTGAAGAAGTTAGAGTATGAAACAATTGCTTGGCTTGTCATCGGGGTTGTGCATGATTTAAATACTTTGTGTGGTGAAGATAGAGCATAGCCAGACTATATGATTTTGTAGGGATAACTTTCTTTGGCCATGTTATTTTGAGAAGACATAATTACTTTATTAGTATGCTTGAAGTGTTATTATTCTTTATGTCAATATGAACTTTTGTCTTGAATCTTTTTAATCTTAATATTCATACCACAATTAAGAAATTTTGCATTGAAATTATGCCAAGTAGCACTCCGCATCAAAAATTCTCTTTTTATCATTTACCTACTCAAGGACGAGCAGGAATTAAGCTTGGGGATGCCTGATACGTCTCCAACGTATCTATAATTTTTGATTGCTCCATGCTATATTATCTACTGTTTTGGACTATATTGGGCTTTATTTTCCACTTTTATATTATTTTTGGCACTAACCTATTAACCGGAGGCCCAGCCCAGAATTGCTGTTTTTTTGCCTATTTCAGTGTTTCGAAGAAACGAAATATCAAACGGAGTCCAAACAGAAAAATCCTTTTTGGAACGTGATTTTCTTCTCGGATAAGACCCAGGAGACTTGGAGCCTACTCCAAGAAGTACCGGAGGCGGTCACGAGGGTAGGCCCCCCCCCTACAGGGCGCGCCCCCTGCCTCGTGGGCCCCTCGGTGCTCCACCGACGTACTCCTTCCTCCTATATATACCCACGTACCCCCAAACGATCAGAACAGGAGCCAAAAACCTAATTCCACCGCCGCAACTTTCTGTATCCACGAGATCCCATCTTGGGGCCTGTTCCGGAGCTCCGCCGGAAGAGGGTCGTCATCACGGAGGGCTTCTACATCATCATAGCCCCTCCAATGAAGTGTGAGTAGTTTACCTCATACCTTCGGGTCCATAGTTATTAGCTAGATGGCTTCTTCTCTCTTTTTGGATCTCAATACAATGTTCTCCCCCTCTCTTGTGGAGATCTATTCGATGTAATCTTCTTCTTTTGCGGTGTGTTTGTTGAGACCGATGAATTGTGGGTTTATGATCAAGTCTATCTATGAACAATATTTGAATCTTCTCTGAATTCTTTTATGTATGATTGGTTATCTTTGCAAGTCTCTCCGAATTATCCGTTTGGTTTGGCCAACTAGATTGGTAGTTCTT
Source organism: Triticum aestivum (assembly GCF_018294505.1). Lineage (NCBI taxonomy): Eukaryota > Viridiplantae > Streptophyta > Magnoliopsida > Poales > Poaceae > Triticum > Triticum aestivum. The sequence goes on along the minus strand of NC_057809.1, from coordinate 386,311,383 downwards.
GCCATGGGAGAAGTGCTTAGCTTTGGGTTTGATCTTGCGGTGTTCTTTCTCAGTGACAGAAGGGGCAGGAAGACACGTATTATATCGTTGCCATCGAGGATAACAAGATGGGGTTTATTTCATATTGCATGAATTTATCTCTCTACATCATGTCATCTTGCTTAAAGCATTACCCTATTTTTAACTTAATACTCTACATGCATGCTGGATAGCGGTCGATGAGTGGAGTAATAGTAGTAGATGCAGAATCGTTTCAATCTACTTGTCACGGACGTGATGCCTATATACATGATCATGCCTAGATATTCTCATAACTATGCTCAATTCTGTCAATTGTTCAACAGTAATTTGTTCACCCACCGTAGAAAACTTATGCTCTCGAGAGAAGCCACTAGTGAAACCTATGGCCCCCAGGTCTATTCTCATCATATCAATCTCCATCACTTTTATATTGTTTTGCTATTTACTTTGCTTTTACTTTTTACTTTGCATCTTTATATCAAAAATACCAAAAATATTCTATCTATCAGTTCTCACTCTCGTAAGTGACCGTGAAGGGCTTGACAACCCCTAATCGCGTTGGTTGCGGGTAGCTATCGCTTTGTGCAGGTACGAGGGACTTGAGCGTGGGCTCCTACTAGATTGATACCTTGGTTCTCAAAAACTGAGGGAAATACTTACGCTACTCTGCTGCATCATCCCTTCCTCTTCGGGGAAAACCAACGCAAGCTCAAGACGTAGCATAGTTCCATGATCCCATATCATCACATAGCCTAAACCATGTTAATGCCTTTCCCTTCAAAGATAAATGGAAGACCTTATTCTTGATAACATCCTCGGGCATACCTGCAAGCTTAAATAATCCACAAACTTCATCCACATAGATTAGGTGCAAATCGGGATGCAATGTTCCATCTCCTGTTAAAGGATTAGCTAGCAGTTTCTCTATCATACCCGAAGGAATTTCAAAGTAAACATTTTCAGTAGGTTCAGTAGGTTGAGGAGCAACTCTTTGCTCTACTGGTCGGGGTGAAGATACCCCGAACAAGCCCCTCAAAGGATTATGTTCCATAGTAAAAAGTGACAGTAAATTTCAGCACACTATATAAAATTTTCCTTACCAAATTCCACCTACCAAAGGCGCTTCACTCCCCGGCAACAATGCCAGAATAGAGTCTTGATGACTCACAAGTATAGGGGATCTATCGTAGTCCTTTCGATAAGTAAGAGTGTCGAACCCAACGAGGAGCAGAAGGAAATGATAAGCAGTTTTCAGTAAGGTATTCTCTACAAGCACTGAAATTATCGGTAACAGATAGTTTTGTGATAAGGTAATTCATAACGGGTAACAAGTAACAAAAGTAAATAATGTGCAACAAGATGGCCCAATCCTTTTTGTAGCAAAATACAAGCCTGGACAAACTCTTATATAAAGGAAAGCGCTCCCGAGGACACATGGGAATTACCGCAAGCTAGTTTTCATCACGCTCATATGATTCACGTTCGGTACTTTGATAATTTGATATGTGGGTGGACCGGTGCTTGGGTACTGCCCTTCCTTGGACAAGCATACCACTTATGATTAACCCCTCTTGCAAGCATCCGCAACTACAAAAGAAGTATTAAGGTAAACCTAACCATAGCATGAAACATATGGATCCAAATCAGCCCCTTACAAAGCAACTCATAAACTAGGGTTTAAGATTTTGTCACTCTAGCAACCCATCATCTACTTATTACTTCCCAATGCCTTCCTATAGGCACAAACAATGGTGAAGTGTCATGTAGTCGACATTCACATGACACCACTAGAGGTGAGACAACATACATCTCATCAAAATATCGAACGAATACCAAATTCACATGACTACTTATAGCAAGACTTCTCCCATGTCCTCAGGAACAAACGTAACTACTCACAAAGCATATTCATGTTCATAATCAGAGGGGTATTAATATGCATAAAGGATCTGAACATATGATCTTCCACCAAATAAACCAACTAGCATCAACTACAAGGACTAATCAACACTACTAGCAACCCACATGTACCAATCTGAGGCTTTGGGACAAAGATTGGATATAAGAGATAAGCTAGGATTTGAGATGAGATGGTGCTGGTGAAGATGTTGATGGAGATTGACCCCTCCCGATGAGAGGATCGATGGTGATGATGATGGTGATGATTTCTCCCTCCTGGAGGGATGTTTCCCCGGCAGAACAGCTCCGCCGCAACCCTAGATTAGTTCCGCCTCGTGGTGGCGGAGTTTCGTCACGTGAGCTTGCTTATGATTTTTTCCCAGACGAAAGGCCTCATATAGCAGAAGATGGGCACTAGAGGGCTGCCAGGGGGCCCACGAGGCAGGGGGCGCACCCCCACCCTCATGGATGGTGGGTGGCCCCGCTCTGGTGCTTCCTTCGCCCAATATTTTTTATATATTTTGAAAATGACTCCCGTGGAGTTTCAGGACTTTTGGAGCTGTGTAGAATAGGTCTCTAATATTTGCTTCTTTTCCAGCCCAGAATTCCAGCTGCCAGCATTCTCCCTCTTCATGTAAACCTTGTAAAATAAGAGAGAACATGCATAAGTATTGTGACATAATGTGTAATAACAACCCATAATGCAATAAATATCAACATAAAAGCATGATGCAAAATGGACGTATCGGCGAGCGAGGCAGAGGTGGCGCAGGCAGCCTCGGTGGTGGCGGTGCGGGTGTTGGGGGCGGCAGGAAGAGGGTGAGGCGGGGCGCAGGCGCGTCCGAGCGCAATGGGGAGCACGCAGGAGCGGGTGCGAGTTGTAGGGGATCGTGGGCAGCAGTGGTAGCGGCAACAGCAGCGAGCCGCAGAAATGTAGAACGGGCGGGGTGGTGCCCGGGAGCAGCCACTAGCGACGCAGGCGCTCGCAGGGCGCGGCATAGCACGCGCGCGGACGGGCGCAACCAGAGGCTCCACAACACACGTAGGAGCGAACCCCGACCGCGGCCACGACGAACGAGTGCGGCAGCTAAATGGCGATGAATCGAGAGGAGGAGTAGGGGATTGGGTGTGGCTCACAGAGAGGAGGGGCGGGGACGTTCTTGAGTAGGTTGGGGTGGACCGGAGCTCGCGGAACAGCGACATGAGGGCGGTGGTGGCCGACGGCGGAGGAAGAAGCCAGCAATGTTGGGGCGGCTCCCTGGGCTCGATCTAGAGAGGTAGTCGAAGGAGAGGAGCACGACAGTCCTCTTGGACAAGGTGGTGTGGCACGGGGGAGTCGGTGGCCACTGGAACGATGAGGGGACGATGATGATGGTGTCGGGTGTGTGTGTGGAAGAGAGCAACGACGCGTGAGGAAGACGGAAAAGGGGCTAGGGTTTCTTCCGGGGGCTTGTGCAACGTTTTAAGGGAACCAGGAGGTCGGGGGATGGCTGAGACGTAGCCATGGCCATGGGATGGCCGCCTCCCCTACCTCCTACTGTAGCGGGAGTTTGAAGGAGAGAGGAGGTGGGCTGGGCCTCCCAGCCCCACTTGGGCCTCCCGCTCTCTTTCTTTCTTTCTTTCTTTCTTTCCTTTTCTTAATTCCTCTTCTGGGTTTTTAATTAGCTATTGTTTACTATTAAATTGTAAACTAAATTAGTTTTGTTAGATATGAGACTTGTCACATAAATGAAGCACATTATTACTAGGAGTCACAAGAAGTTTGAGGCCAAAAGGAGTTGTCTAACCATTTTTAGAAATTGAAAAGGCCAATTCTAAATGCTGCTCGACACTAAATAAATTTCCAGGGGCACTTTGGGAATCCAAAAGAGGTTGGTTCCAACATGACAAATATCCAGGGATTATTTGCCACACTTTGAACATTTTGGTTTTGACAACTGAAAACTTTTGTAGTTTGACTAGATTTTAAATTTGAATTTGAACAGGGTTTGAATCAACATGAGTTTATCAACAATAGTCGTGGTGACGTGGCATCATTAGCAGAGGATTACTGTAGCTTAATTATTCGGGCGTCACAGCTATCAAACATCACAACGTAACTGGGTGATTATAAAGATGCTCTATAGGTATCTCCGAAGGTGTCTGTTGAGTTGGCATAGATCGAGATTATGATTTGTCACTCAGAGTATTGGAGAGGTATCTTTGGGCCCTCTCAGTAATACACATCATAAGGTTGCAAGAAAACGACTAAGGAGTTATTCACGAGTTGATGTATTACGGAACGAGTAAAGAGACTTGCCAGTAACGAGATTGAACTAGTTATGAATATACCGATGATCGAATCTCGTGCAAGTAACATACCGATAGACAAAGGGAATAACATATGTTGTCATAACGGTTCGATCGATAAAGATCTTCGTAGAATATGTGGGAGCCAATATGAGCATCCAGGTTCCGCTATTGGTTATTGACCAGAGAGGTGTCTCGGTCATGTCTACATAGTTTTCGAACCCGTAGGGTTCGCACGCTTAACGTCCGATGACGATATAGTATTATATGAGTTATGTGATTTGGTGACGGAATGCTGTTTGGAGTCCGAATGAGATCACGGACATGACGAGGAGTCTCCAAATGGTCGAGAGGTAAATATTGATACATAGGACGATGGTATTCGGGCACTGGAAGTGTTTCGGAGAAAACCAGATAGTCATCGGAGTACCGGTCACCCCCGGGAGTATATTGGGCCTATTGGGCCACAAGAGGGGACCAGACCAGCCCACAAGGGGCTGGCGTGCCCCCCATGGCAACCGGCCAAGTGGGGAAGGAAAGGGGGGAGGATTCGGCCTCCCCTTCCTTATATCTCCCCCTTTCCATTCTTCTCCGGCAATTAAGGAAAGGGGGGCGCCACTTGGGGAGGACCCCAAGTAGGATTCGACCTACTTGGGGCTCCCTTCTGGCTACTCGCTCCCCCTCCCACCTATATATGTGTGTGTGTGTGTGGGGGGGGGGAGTCCCTAGCACACACCAGACAATAGTTTTAGCCGTGCGCGGCGCCCTCCTCCACAGTTTACACCCCCAGTCATATCTTTGTAGTGCTTAGGCGAAGCCCTGCAAGGATCACTTCACCATCACCGTCACCATGCTGTCGTGCTGATGGAACTCATCTACTACCTCAACGTCTTGCTGGATCAAGAAGGCGAGGGACGTCACCAAGCTGAATGTGTGCAGAACATGGAGGTGCCGTGCTGATACGTCTCCAACGTATCTATACTTTTTGATTGTTCCATGCTATTATATTATCTGTTTTGGATGTTTAATGGGCTTTAATTTACCTTTTTATATTATTTTTGGGACTAACCTACTAACCAAAGGCCAGTGCAAATTGCTATTTTTTTTGCCTATTTCAGTGTTTCGGAGAAAAGGAATATCAAACGGAATCCAAACTGAATGAAACCTTCGGGAGAGTTATTTTTGGAACAAACATGATCCACGAGACTTGGAGTGGACGTCAAGAAAGAAGCGAGGAGGCCACGAGGCAGGGAGGCGCGCCCTGGGCCCCTCGCAGCTCCAAGGACGTACTTCTTCCTCCTATATATACCCATATACCTAGAAAACATCGAGGAGCACCACGAAACCCTATTTCCACTGCCGCAACCTTCTGTACCCGTGAGATCCCATCTTGGGGCTTTTCTGGCGCTCCGCCGGAGGGGGAATCGATCACGGAGGGCTTCTACATCAACACCATAGCCTCTTCGATGATGTGTGAGTAGTTTACCACAGACCTTCGAGTCCATAGTTATTAGCTAGATGGCTTCTTCTCTCTCTTTGGATCTCAATACAAAGTTCTCCTCGATTCTCTTGGAGATCTATTCGATGTAATTCTTTTTGCGGTGTGTTTGTCGAGATCCGATGAATTGTGGGTTTATGATCAAGATTATCTATGAACAGTATTTGATTCTTCTCTGAAATCTTTTATGCATGATTTAAATATCTTTGCAAGTCTCTTCGAATTATCAGTTTGGTTTGGCCTACCAGATTGATCTTTCTTGCAATGGGAGAAGTGCTTAGCTTTGGGTTCAATATTGCGGTGTCCTTTCCTAGTGACAGTAGGGCTTGCCTAATGCGTTACTCTGTTCTTATGAACTTAATACTCTAGATGCATGCTGGATAGCGGTCGATGATTGGAGTAATAGTAGTAGATGCAGAATCGTTTCGGTCTACTTGTCGCAGACGTGATGCCTATATACATGATCATGCCTAGATATTCTCATAACTATGCTCTTTTCTATCAATTGCTCGACAGTAATTCGTTCGCCCACCGTAGAATTTGCCAACTTGAGAGAAGCCACTAGTGAAACCTATGGCCCCCAGGTCTATCTTCCATCATATTATTTTCCTATCAATTTGCTATTTCTATTTTGCAATCTTTATTTTCCAATCTATACAACAAAAATACCAAAAATATTTATCTTATTATCTCTATCAGATCTCACTTTCGTAAGTGAACGTGAAGGGATTGACAACCCCTTTATCGCGTTGGTTGCGAGGTTCTTGTTTGTTTGTGCAGGTACTAGGGGACTTGTGTGTTACCTCCTACTGGATTGATACCTTGGTTCTCAAAACTGAGGGAAATACTTATGCTACTGTGCTGCATCACCCTTTCCTCTTCAAGGGAAAACCAACACAAGCTCAAGAGGTAGCAAGAAGGATTTCTGGCGCCGTTGCCGGGGAGGTTTACACCAAGTCAAGTCAAGCTTTGATCTCCCACCAACGTGCGGATTTCTGGCACCGATACGAAGTACCCATCACAAACTATTATCCTTCGCATTACATTATTTTCCATTTGCCTCTCATTTTCCTCTCCCCCACTTCACCCTTGCCGTTTTATTCGCCCTCTTTTTTGTCCATCTCTTGTTGCTTGATTTTCGTGTGTCCATGTGGTTTGCTATTATGGCTAGTCCTTCTATCATTGTTAGTACTCCCGATCATAAAGTTCTCAATTTTAAACAAAGGGAGGGAGAAAATTTAAAGGATGCTTGGTATAGAATTTGCAATGCTCAGAATAGATCCACTAGGAAGCAATCCACTTCCGTTCTTCTTCGCAATTTTTATGTAGGCATCACCCCTTGGAATAGATATATTCTTGATGCCATTACCGGAGGGAATTTCTTGGGTAGCCATACTTTTGATTCTTATAATGCTATGATAGATTTGTTTGGGCAACCACCCCTCTTGGTTAATGGAACTATTTTAACTTTGGAACATGTGATGCAAAGGCTAGAAATTACTGAAAATAAAGTTGCCACTGTAGAGTCGATTGATAATTTGGATAAAAAGATCCACAACCAGATTACCCAATATGTATCTAAGGTTGGAGTTACTTTGAATTTTTTTAAATAAAAAGAACCCATAGTTAACGAAAAGATAGATCAAGATCCCACAAGAATTTATAAACTTGAGGACATTATTACCAACTTAGGTTCTACCTTTTCTTCCGTAAAAAATACTCCAAATCCTCCTACTACTAGAGTTGCCAAGCTTATGTATGTGCCTAAAATTAAAAGGGGTGAATCTTCTAAGGAAAATGCGGATCTCAAATCAGTAAGTGTTCACCCCAACTATTTCGCTATCATTAAGGAACCTTATGCTACGAATGAATTTCTTGACTTCTTGCCTAGGAGTTTGATCATTAATAAAAAGAAGGAAACTCCTAAGGGTTATAAGTGTTATATTTAAGAATTGCCTACCAAAGATGATAATACCTAGATCTATTCTTGTTTTTATGCCTAGCTAGGGGCGTTAAACGATAGCGCTTGTTGGGAGGCAACCCAATTTTATTTTTGTTTCTTGTTTTTGGTTTTGTTTAGTAATAAATAATTCATCTAGCTTCTGTTTAGATGTCGTTTTATGTTTTTAATTAGTGTTTGTGCCAAGTAGAACCTGTGGAAGACTTGGGGGAAGTCTTTGTGATCTTGCTGTAAAAAACAGAAACTTTAGCGCTCACAAGATTTGCAGCCATTTTTTAATGGAGAGTGAGATTAGGTTGATTCTTTTTGAAGATGATTAATAGACAAATTCCTCACTTCCAAAAATTTATTTCAGAATTTTTGGGTTTACATAAGTATTCTAAACCTACAGATTACTACAGACTGTTCTGTTTTTGTCAGATTCTGTTTTTCGTGTGTAGTTTGCTTATTTTGATGAATCTATGGCTAGTATCGGGGGGTATGAACCATATAGAAGTTGGAATAAAGTAGGTTTAACACAAATATGAATAAAGAATGAGTTCATTACAGTACCTTGAAGTGGTGGTTTGTTTTCTTATACTAACGGAGCTCATGAGATTTTCTGTTGAGTTTTGTGTTGTGAAGTTTTCAAGTTTTGGGTAAAGATTTGATGGATTTTGGAACAAGGAGTGGCAAGAGCCTAAGCTTGGGGATGACCAAGGCACCCCAAGGTAAAATTCAAGTACAACCAAAAGCCTAAGCTTGGGGATGCCCCGGAAGGCGTCACCTCTTTCGTCTTCGTCCATCGGTAACTTTACTTGAGGCTATATTTTTATTCACCACATGATATGTGTTTTGCTTGGAGCGTCTTGTATGATTTGAATCTTTGCTTTTTAGTTTACCACAATCATCCTTGCTGTACACACCTTTTGGAGAGACACACATGAATCGGAATTTATTAGAATACTCTATGTGCTTCACTTATATCTTTTGAGCTAGATAATTTTGCTCTATGTGCTTCACTTGTATCTTTAAGAGCACGGTCGTGGTTTTATTTTATAGAATTATTCTTCTCTCATGCTTCACTTATATCATTTTTAGAGTCCTCTAGAACAGCATGGTAATTTTCTTTGGCTATAAAATTAGTCCTAATATAATAGGCATCCAAGATGGGTATAATAAAAACTACCATAAAAAGTGCATTGAATACTATGAGAAGTTTGATACTTGATGATTGCTTTGAGATATGAAGATGGTGATATTAGAGTCATGCTAGTTGAGTAGTTGTGAATTTGAGAAATACTTGTTCTAAAGTTTGTGATTCCCGTAGCATGCACGTATGGTGAACCGTTATGTGATGTAGTCAGAGCATGATTTATTTATTGATTGTCTTCCTTATGAGTGGCGGTCGGGGACGAGCGATGGTATCTTCCTACCAATCTATACCCGTAGGAGCATGCGCGTAGTAATTTGTTTCAATATTAATAGGTTTTGCAATAAGTATGTGAGTTCTTTATGACTAATGTTGAGTACATGGATTATACACACTCTCACCCTTCCACCATTGCTAGCCTCTCTAGTACCGCGCAACTTTCGCCGGTACCATAAGCCCACCATATACCTTCCTCAAAACAGCCACCATACCTACCTATTATGGCATTTCCATAGCCATTCCGAGCTATATTTCCATGCAACTTACCACCGTTCCGTTTATTATGACACGCTTCATCATTGTCATATCGCTTTGCATGATCATGTAGTTGACATTATATTTGTGGCAAAGCCACCGTTCATAATTCTTTCATACATGTCACTCATGAGTCATTGCACATCCAGTACACCGCCGGAGGCATTCACATAGAGTCATATTTTGTTCTAAGTATCGAGTTGTAAGTAAATAAAAGTGTGATGATCATCATTATTAGAGCATTGTCCCATGTGAGGAAAGGATGATGGAGACTATGATTCCCCCACAAGTCGGGATGAGACTCCGGACAAAAAAAAGAGAAAGGCCATAAAAAAGATAAGGCCCAAAAAAGAGAGAAAAAGAGAGAAGGGACAATGTTACTACCCTTTTACCACACTTGTGCTTCAAAGTAGCACCATGGTGTTCATGATAGAGAGTCTCCTATGTTGTCACTTTCATATACTAGTGGGAATTTTACATTATAGAACTTGGCTTGTATATTCCAATGATGGGCTTCCTCAAAATGCCCTAGGTCTTTGTGAGCAAGCGAGTTGGATGCACACCCACTTAGTTTCCTTTGTTGAGCTTTCATACACTTATAGCTCTAGTGCATCTGTTGCATGGCAATCCCTACTCACTCACATTGACATCTATTGATGGGCATCTCCATAGCCCGTTGATACGCCTAGTTGATGTGAGACTATCTTCTCCTTTTTGGTCTTCTCCACAACCACCATTCTATTCCACCTATAGTGCTATGTCCATGGCTCACGCTCATATATTGCATGAAGATTGAAAAAGTTTGAGAACATCAAAAGTATGAAACAATTGCTTGGCTTGTCATCGGGGTTGTGCATGATTTAAGTGAAGATGGAGCATAGCCAGACTATATGATTGGGGATGGAGCATAGCCAGACTATATGTACGGATAACTTTCTTTGGCCATGTTATTTTGAGAAGACATGATTGCTTTATTAGTATGCTTGAAGTATTATTGTTTTTATGTCAATATTAAACTTTTGTCTTGACTCTTTCAGATCTGAACATTCATGCCACAATAAACAAAATTACATTGAGAATTATGCTAGGTAGCATTCCACATCAAAAATTCTGTTTTTATCATTTACCTACTCGAGGACGAGCAGGAATTAAGCTTGGGGATGCTTGATACGTCTCCAACATATCTATAATTTTTGATTGTTCCATGCTATTATATAATCTGTTTTGGATGTTTAACGGGCTTTAATTTAACCTTTTATATTATTTCTAGGACTAACCTACTAACCAAAGGCCGAGTGCAAAGTGCTGTTTTTTTTTCCTATTTCAGTGTTCCGCAGAAAAGGAATATCAAACGGAATCCAAATGGAATGAAAACTTCGGGAGAATTTTTGGAAAAAAAATGTAATCTAGGAGACTTGGAGTGGACGTCAAGAAAGAAGCGAGGAGGCCACGAGGCAGGGAGGCGCGCCCAAGGGGGTAGGAGCGCCCCCCACGCTCGTGGGCCCCTCGCAGCTCCACCGACGTACTTCTTCCTCCTATATATACCCATATACCCAAAAAACATCCAGGAGCACCACAAAACCCTATTTCCACCGCCGCATCCTTCTGTACCCGTGAGATCCCATCTTGGGGTCTTTTCCGGTGCTCCGCCGGAGGGGGAATCGATCATGGAGGGCTTCTACATCAACACCATAGCCTCTCCGATGATGTGTGAGTAGTTTACCACAGACCTTCGGGTCCATAGTTATTAGCTAGATGGCTTCTTCTCTCTCTTTGGATCTCAATACAAAGTTCTCCTCGATTCTCTTGGAGATCTATTCGATGTAATTCTTTTTGCGGTGTGTTTGTCGAGATCGGATGAATTGTGGGTTTATGATCAAGATTATCTATGAAGAATATTTGATTCTTCTCTGAAATCTTTTATGCATGATTTAAAAATCTTTGCAAGTCTCTTCGAATTATCAGTTTGGTTTGGCCTACTAGATTGATCTTTCTTGCAATGGGAGAAGTGCTTAGCTTTGGGTTCAATCTTGCGGTGTCCTTTCCCAGTGACAGCAGGGGCAGCAAGGCACGTATTGTATTGTTGCCATCGAGTATAAAAAGATGGGGTTTATATCATATTGCTTGAGTTTATCCCTCTACATCATGTCATATTGCCTAATGCGTTACTCTGTTCTTTTGAACTTAATACTCTAGATGCATGCTGGATAGCGGTCAATGTGTGGAGTAATAGTAGTAGATGCAGAATCGTTTCGGTCTACTTGTCGCGGACGTGATGCCTATATACATGATCATGCCTAGATATTCTCATAACTATGCGCTTTTCTATCAATTGCTCAATAGTAATTCGTTCACCCACCGTAGAATTTGCTATCTTGAGAGAAGCCACTAGTGAAACCTATGGCCCCCGGGTCTATCTTCCATCATATTATTTTCCTATCAATTTGCTGTTTCTATTTTGCAATCTTTATTTTCCAATCTATACAACAAAAATACCAAAAATATTTATCTTATTATATCTATCAGATCTCACTTTCGTAAGTGACCGTGAAGGGATTGACAACCCCTTTATCACGTTGGTTGCGAGGTTCTTGTTTGTTTGTGCAGGTACTAGGGGACTTGTGTGTTACCTCCTACTAGATTGATACCTTGGTTCTCAAAACTGAGGGAAATACTTACGCTACTGTGCTGCATCACCCTTTCCTCTTCAAGGGAAAACCAACGCAAGCTCAAGAGGTAGTACGTGCGTTCGGTACTTGATCGGTTGAAGCACGAAGAAGTTCGACTACATCAACCGCATTGTGAAACGCTTCCGTTTACGGTCTACGAGGGTATATAGACACACTCTCCCCTCATTGCTATGCATCTCCATGGATAGATCATTGCGTGTGCGTAGAATTTTTTTGTTTTTCCATGGAACGATTCCCTACACCGAGGCCATGATTGTACATGCTAGGCTCGTCAAGTTTAACCCAAGTATTCTGCATGTGCAAAACTGTCTTGCACCCGTTGTATGTGAATGTAGAGTCTATCAGACCCGATCATCACATGGTGTCTCAAAACGACGAACTGTAGCAATGGTGCATACTCAGGGAGAACACTTTTACCTTGAAATTTAGTGAAGGGATCATCTTATAATGCTACCGCCGTACTAAGCAAAATAAGATGCATAAAAGATAAACATCACATGCAATCAAAATATGTGACATGATATGGCCATCATCATCTTGTGCTTTTGATCTCCATCTCCACAGCATCGTCATGATCTCAATCGTCACCGGCTCGACACCTTGATCTCCATCGTTGCGTCGTGGTCGTCTCGCCAACTATTGATTTTACAACTATCGCTAACGCATAGTGATAAAGTAAGGAAATTAAATGGCGTTTGCATTTCATACAATAAAGAGACAACCATAAGGCTCCTGCCGGTTGTCAGAAATCTTACAAAACATGATCATCTCATACAATAATGTTTATCACATCATGTCTTGACCATATCACATCACAACATACCTTGCAAAAACAAGTTAGACGTCCTCTACTTTGTTGTTGCAAGTTTTACGTGGCTGCTACGGGCTTCTAGCAAGAACCATTCTTACCTACGCATATAACCACAATGGTGTTTCATCAAGTTTGTTGTTTAAACCTTCTTCAAGGACCGGCCGTAGTCAAATTTGATTCAACTAAAGTAGGAGAAACAGACACCCGCCAGCCATCTTTATGCAAAACTACTTGCATGTCTGTCGGTGGATTCGGTCTCATGTGCTTGGACATGTAAGGTTGGTCCGGGCCGCTTCATCCCACAATACCGCCGAATCTAAATAAGACGTTGGTGGTAAGCAGTATGACTATCACTGCCCACAACTCTTTGTGTTCTACTCGTGCATATCATCTACACATAGACCTGGCTCTGGATGCCACTGTCGGGAATCGTTCATGGAAAACAAAAAAAATCTACGCACACGCAATGATCTATCCATGGAGATGCATAGCAACGAGGGGGAGAGTGTGTCTACATACCCTCATAGACTATAAGCGAAAGCGTTTCTCAATGCGGTTGATGTAGTCGAACTTCTTCGCGCTTCAACCGATCAAGTACCGAACCTCTGCATTCTGCACACGTTCAGCTCGGTGACGTCCCTCGCCTTCTTGATCCAGCAAGACGTTGAGGTAGTAGATGAGTTCCGTCAGCACGACGGCGTGGTGACGGTGATGTGAAGTGATCCTCACAGGGCTTTGCCTAAGCACTACGAAAATATGACTGTGGCTGTAAACGGTGGAGGGGGGCGCCGCACATGGCTAAACAATTGTATGGGATGTGCTAGGCGCCCCTCCCACATATATAGTGGTGGGAGGGGGAGGGGAGAGGCCATGAGGCGCCCCAAGTAGGACCGAATCCTACTTGGGCTCCTCCCTAGCCGCGCGCCCCATGCCATATCTATTGGAGGGGGAAGGAAAGAGGGGGAGGGGGAAAGGAAGGGGGAATCTTATTCCGTTTCTTTCCTTTCCTCCTTATCCTTTCCTTCTCCGCCCTGGCCAGCCCATATGAGGGGCACACCAGCCCCTTGTGGCTGGTGCGTTTCCCCTCTTGGCCCATAAAACCCATATCTTCTGCGGGGGTTGCCCGGAACCCCTTCCGGTGACCAGATAAGTACTAGGTACCCCCCGAAACACTTTTGGTGTCCGAATACCATCATCCTATATATCAATCTTTACCTCTTGACCACTTAGAGACTCCTCATCATGTATGTGATCTCATCTAGGACTCCTAACAACATTAGGTCACCAAATCACATAACTCATATAATACTATATCGTTATTGAACGTTAAGCGTGCGGACCCTACGGGTTTGAGAACTATGTAGACATGACTGATACACCTTTCTAGTCAATAACCAATAGAGGAACCTGGATGCCCATATTGGCTCCTACATATTCTATGAAGATCTTTATTGGTCGAACCATTATGACAACATACGTAATTCCCTTTGTCCATCGGTATGTTACACTACAAAAAAATACACTTCCATGATGATACGTGTTTGTCACGATAGGTCATGTTTTCTGTCATGCATGTACATCCATGATGATTTTATGACAGAATCAAGATAGTCATACCTGTGTTGTCGTAGAAGTGTTCCATGACATTACCAAAATTATCATCACGGAAGTGTCCACTTCCATGACGATAAATCGCGCGTCACAGAAGTGCTTTCATCAAGGGTGACCAACACGTGGCATCCACCGTAATGGGTCGCCGTTAAGCTATCGGGTCCCGGTTTGGATTTGATAACCCGTTAACAGCCCAGACCAATTAGGATTTTCCATGTGTAAAATTCTCAATGGATAGAGTAACCACGTGTCGGCTCACCGTTGGGACAGATGTCATCCACTCATTGGACCGAAGGCGCCTATGATTCATCGACACGTGGCACGACCCAACAGATGCCCATTCCAGTGAAAAGGCCGACCTGTTTGACTTGGTCAAAAGGTAGCGGGCCGACCCACGAAAAGCCTGTTAACGGTCTGTTTGCATATAGCCCATTTATAGCCCGCTAACTCACGTCCTACCGGAATTTGGCCCATTAGCGTTGTAACGCCCTCGATGCGACTATAGCTCCTACTTGTCGAGGCACGACTTAGAGACATAACCGCATTGAAAGCAAAGTCGCAAGTTAGGCAATCATTACAACATCCCATGTAATATAGATAATAAAAAGGGAGATACATAGTTGGCTTACACTCGCCACGTCAATCAAAGTACATAAATAACATTACATCATCCAAACACTCATGGCCCGACTACAACGCCAAAATAAAAGAACAACCCAACATGCGACACGGTCCCGATCGCCCCAACTAGGCACCACTACTGATCATTAGGGAAAGACACGTAGTATCGGCGTGAGTCCTCGTCGAACTCCCACTTGAGCTCAAGCGCGTCATCTGGAACGGAGTCATCGGGTCCTGCATCTGGTTTGGAAGTAATCTGTGAGCCACAGGGACTTAGCAATCTCGCACCCTCGCGATCAAGACTATTTACGCTAATGGGTAAGGCAAGGTAAGTAAGTGGAGCTGCAGCAAGCGACTAGCATATATGGTGGCTAGCCTATCGCAAAAGAGAGCGAGAAGAGGAGGCAAAGCGCGAACGAATAACTAGAGGACAACCTGCGCAAGCATTACTCCAACACCGTGTTCACTTCCCGGACTCCGCCGAGAAGAGACCATCACGGTAACACACTCAGTTGATTCATTTTAATTGAGTTAAGGTTCAAGTTATCTACAACCGTACATTAACAAATTCCCATTTGCCCATAACCGCGGGCACGACTTTCGAATGTTCAAATCCCTGCAGGGGAGTCCCAACTTATCCCATGACAAGCTCTTATGGTCAACGAAGGAATAGACCTCCCCCCGAGACATTCCGATCAGACTCGGTATCCCGGTTCTACAAGACACTTCGACAAGTTAAAACAAATCCAGCAACACCGCCCGAATGTGCCGACAAATCTCGATAGGAGCTGCACATATCTCATTCTCAGGGCACACTCAGATAGGTCAAGCTACGAGTAAAACCAACCCTCGAGTTTCCCTGAGGTGGCCCCGCAGGCTGCCTGGTTCGGACGAACACTCAGAGGAGCACTGGCCCGGGGGGGGGGGGGGTTAAAATAAGATGACCCTCGGGCTCCGAAAACCCAAGGGAAAAAGAGGCTAGGTGGCAAATGGTAAAACCAAGGTTGGGCATTGCTGGAAAAGCTTTAATCAAGGCGAACTATCAAGGGGTTCCCATTATAACCCAACCGCGTAAGGAACGCAAAATCCGGGAACATAACACCGATATGACGGAAACTAGGGCGGCAAGAGTGGAACAAAACACTAGGCGAGAGGCCGAGCCTTCCACCCTTTACCAAGTCTATAGATGCATTAAGATAACATGGCAATATACTGATATCCCAACAAGTAAATAATGTTCCAACAAGGAACGGTCTCCAATCTTCACCTGCAACTAGCAACGCTATAAGAGGGGCTGAGCAAAGCGGTAACATAGCCAATCAACGATTTGCTAGGACATGGTGGGTTAGAGGTTTGACATGGAAATTTTGGAGGCATGATAAGCAAGTGGTAGGCATCGTAGAATAGGCATAGCAAAAGAGCGAGCATCTAGCAAAGCAAAGATAGTAGTGATTTCGAGGGTATGATCATCTTGCCTGCAAAGTTGTTAGAGTTGACCGAATCCTCGAAAGCAAACTCAACGGGCTCCTTGTTAGTGAACTCGTCTCCCGGCTCTACCCAAACAAGACAAACAAGCAACAAGGACACAATCAACCACGTGCAAAGCTCAAACAAAATGGTGCGAAGATGGTATGCTATGCGGGATGCAATATGTGATGCATATGCAAGATTTGACAAGGAATGAATGATCCTGGCCTCAACTTGGAAATCCAAGTGTGACACTAGAAAGGTGAGATGAAATCGATTGAAAACGATATAAAGATCACCGGAATCGGAGTTACGGTTTGGAAATGGCAAGCAATTCAAATATGGCACCGGTCTGCGATTTACAGCAAGTAGCCATGCAACAAGATGAACATGCTACAACACCCAATCGTGGCAACAAAATACATGGCGGGGATCCATTAATGATGCTTAACAAAAGATGAACACTGAGATACGGCCAATTCATCCATTAACAGGTTCAAACAAGCATGGCAAAAATGCATTTGGTAAACAGATTTCAGACTTAGTGAAATTAACACTTGTCTGAAATTTCAGATCAGATAGCACACTTTGGAGCATGAAAACTATATGCTACACGACCTGAACATGACAAAGTAAAGCATGGCATGGAGCTACTCAAAGAGCTTAACAAAAGTCCCTTAGTGACCTTGAGCCAAAAGGGATCAGAAAATACATTTGCAAGCATGTGAACATGGCAAAAACATAATCAGTTCTCAGACTTGGTGAAAACTGGAGCATGCTGAAACAGATATCAAGTAGGCATGTTTACGAGCTCGATGCACTCACTACAGAGCATGTCATGGAAATCTAAGCATACAACCATCAAGAATACACAAATTACAAGCTAGACATGGCAATAACAATAACATAGCATGCACGGATCAACTACAACATCCTCGGCAAAATCGCTAACAAGTAGACAATCTGCCCAGCTTCACGAAATGGCAAAAGTAGAGCTCGATTGACTCAAGCTAGGGTGCTCCATCTTTGCAAACAAAGACATGGATGGATAGAGCACTACAAGATTAACAAATCATCCTTACTGATCATCCTCAAAAGAGGCACAGATCACTAGGAAACAACATGAACATATGGCATATTGAGATGAACAGTCCAAGGACTTAGTGGAAATGCTAAGTCCCTGAAAACAGCATTAACGAATGCTCCACTTTGCAAGCTTGTGCTAGTCACCACACACATCACAAAAATACATGGGTTGCACCTCTGGAAAGATGGCAAAACATATAACAAAACACATGTAGAGCTCAGGGGCATATCATGCACACAATAATCATGGCAAAAATGAAAAATATCTAATTGGAGCAGCAGATCTGACAATTATCTCAAATAGCATTCTTCCAACAGCATTTCGGGCATCAAGATGAACTCAAATGAAAATGATGCAATGAGATGAAATGATGTACTCTCTGAGGCAAACATTTTGATATGCTATATGCCCAAAACGGAGCTACGGATGCAAAGTTATGATGCGATGAACATAGCCAAAATAATTAGGGTTAGGGATAAAAGTCAACCCGAGATCCAGATCTGGATCTGGGGGTACTGTAGCAGCACGGTTCCAGAGGATTGCCGGAATCACTATTCGCCGGAGTGGACTTGCTCGCCGGAGTTCGGAGTTGAGGAAGGAGAGGCCGGAGAAGCGGGCGGCGTCGCCGGCGAGGTCTTGGGGAGGCGGCGGCCGGTCGGAGTGTGGCGCGCGGCGTCCTGCCGGAGCTCGGGCACCGAGCCTCGCCGGAGTTGGGCGGCGCGGCGGAGGGGCGACGAGGCGCACCGGGCGGCGGCCGACGAGGAGGAAGGAGACGGCGGGGCGCGGGCCCGACGCGACGAAGGAGAGGGCCCGCCTTGGGCCCGGCGGGCCGCGGCGGGCGCGGGACAACGATGTGGGTGCGGCGCCACGTGGCGGACGTCGATTGGCGCGGGCCAGCGGATCCGGACGTGTTCGTCGGTGGCGAATATGTCCGGCGGCGGCGGGGAGAGTTAGGGTAGGTTTGCACCGTGAATTTTGGAGGGGGAGGTGTATATATATGCATAGAGGGAGCTAGGAGAGTCCAAATGAGGTGCGGTTTTCGGCCACGCGATCGTGATCGAACGCTCTAGATGATGGAGAGGGTTTTGGTGGGTTTTGGGCCAACTTGGAGAGGTGTTGGGCTGAAACACACACGAGGCCTTTTCGGTCCCTCGGTTAACCGTTGGAGCATCAAACGAAGTCCAAATGGTACGAAACTTGATAGGCGGTCTACCGGTAGTAACCCAAGGCCGCTTGGCAAGTCTCGGTCCAATCCAGAAATGTTTAATCCCCACACAGCAAATAAAGGTAGAAATGACCACCGGAGGAGAACGAAGCGCCGGAATGCAAAACGGACAACGGGGAAAGTGCTCGGATGCATGAGATGAACACGTATGCAAATGCAATGCACATAATGAAATGAAATGAGATGCATGACAACGATAACAACACACGGAGACAAAAACCCGAACCCGAGAAAATAAAATAACTTAACGCCGGAAACGGCGAGAGTTGGATTACATATTAGGTAAATTACATCCGGGGTGTTACAAGCGTCATCTGGGCCATCCAATATGATACCAGCCCATTGTAACTTTCGGCCCATGTATGCCCCATGACGTCTTTTGGCCCATAGGAGGCCCTTTGTAACTCTGGGCCCATTAAAGGCCCGAGATGAAGCTGGCCCATAATGAACAGTGTATCACTTTATACCCATTAATTACCCATTATTCCATCAGCCGTTTCCAACCCGTGTTTACTTTTAGCCTTCTAAGGGCCCATTTATTCTTGGGCTCATTTCTAGAATTCGGTTAGTTACGGTCCGTTACTGGCCTATTCCATTTGTGGGCCAAATTCAGCCCGTGGTTACATTCGGCCCGTTTGTGGCCCGTTAGCCCATTGCGCTGTTTTCATAGCGTTATCAAATACGACCTATTAACGGCCCATTATGGTCCACGAATAGTACGTCCCATGTTTGGCGAAATGATTATATGCCCCGTAGAAGGCCCATGGATCCTACGGCCCGTAGAAGGCCAATGGATCCTATGGCCCGTAGAAGGCCCATGGATCATATGACCCGTAGAAGGCCCATGGATCCTACGGCCCGTAGAAGACCCATGGATCCTACAGCCCGCAGGAGGCCTATGGTTACAACAATCCGTGTGTTGCCATGGTTATTGTGGCTTAGTTACCAAAAATAGGTTATTGTGGCCACTAGAAAAACGCGGAAAAAGAACTGCAGTGACTACAAGCAAATAACTAAACAAGACAATAAGGAAATAAATAAGCAAGCAACTAATGCTAGGCAATTACGACTATTACACATATTACATCCATTGGGCATCAAAGTTCGCCAACAATGCAAATATAGGGAACAAAGCAGCATATTACATACACTCGTCTAAATTGGCCACCACTGTAAATAAACGCAACAGCAAAACAAGTCCATAACTGAAACAACTTCAGAAGAGCTCAAGAAATGTTATCATGGGTATCGACCATGCTGACAATAAGCTTAGCAAGCTTATTAGCTTTGTCCTATTTGGCGCTAAAATCCTCCAACGCTTGCTATTGCACCAGAAAGTATGCATCTGAATGCTCCAGGGACTTTTGCAGTCCTTCCGCTTCTTGTCGCAGCACAGCTGATCGATGTCTTTCAGCTGGTAGTTAAGACTCAAGATACCAAACCAATTCAGACAATGAGTTTGAATATCTTGTGCCAGCGGTAGTGGCTAGTAACTCGAACACTAAACCAAGACATGACTTTGGGGTTGTCTCATTGTCTTCAAGATAGTTTTCCTTAGCTGTTTTATCAGCTTTGTTGGAGACCAACAAGGATGTCTCACTATCCTGAACCTTATATGCATTACTTCCTTTACCATTGCTTAATAAGGCACTCTTCCCAATATCCCGTCAACATTCTAAAAGAAGAAACAAGCAGACACATAACATGTTTAGCATGTACTAGTATATGAAACTCATTTCGATGAACCAGTTCATTAGTAAGGTGGACAAGATTAAACTACCAAGTCTTCTATTGCCAAGTAGTACATTATAAAAGCATCAAACAAACATATATCTATGTCCTATGGTCACTGCATTGTCTTGCCAAATCGAAATAGAGACACGGTTTAAATCATATCAGTTCAAGAGAAAGCAGTACTGAGAGAATACAAAGCGTGGGAAACTACACGGCACAACAAGATTTCAGATGGGTACCACGGGTCTACATGTACAACAACACTATTGGCTCTGTTGTGATGCTAGTAATGTGCATGATATGAGAAGTCAACTGTATACACAATTGAAATTGAAATCAACAGAGCTATTTATAAGAGAAAACCTGTTAAAGAAATATGCGTAAACATAATTGTTGTGCCATTGGAGTTTCGATTGGATCCTTCAATTTAAAAATAAGTTTGTATGAGTAAATATAGTGATACAAGAGCAAAGCAGTATGCATGATAGCAATGGAATCTTAAATGAGAATAGTTGTTCTTTAGGTTTAAGCACTTGTTCTACATGAACAGAGTACAGTAAGACGCAAGCATATAGTACTTAAAAAAATGAGCTCATAGACCTTACCACATTCTTGGTTTGGGACTAGTATAGAACAAGGCGTTCCCAGTCATCGTCCAGTAAATGTGTCTCAGGAGAACGTAAGGGAATTTGATGAGTTTCTTTGCTTGTGAAGTATGCTTTCTTCAGGTAATTCTGATACTGCCACCAAGCATTCTTGAAGATAGAAGAGGTATTAGCATAGGTTATGTCATCTACAGTTTCCAAATCGGCCCTTCTCTATAGAGAAAAATGGGAGAATTTGCTGTATTATAACCATCATGGAGGTAGAATGTATGGGACAAAGAAAAGTAATTACCATGAATAACATTACTTACACATAACTCCTAGACAAACACCTGCAACTGGCATTTTCCTTCATCTTGAGTATAATATTTCCATGATGGGAAGATACACACATAGGATTTAATAACATCAAATATGATAGATGCTAAACTGTGAATGGCTGGTTGTGCTTCCTCCACAGGAATAGGTGTACTAACCGGTGGAGTTGGGGTTCACCATGGTAGTTGATATCTACTATGCAAGTTTATTCTTGTAGACTCGTGTTGGGCCTCCAAGCGCAGAGTTTTGTAGGACAGTAGCAATTTTCCCTCAAGTGGCTGACCTAAGGTTTACCAATCCGTGGGAGGTGTAGGATGAAGACGGTCTCTCTCAAACAAACCTGCAACCAAATACAAGAAATATTTTGTGTCCCCAACACACCCAATACAATGGCAAATTGTATAGGTGCAATAGTTCGGCGAAGAGATGGTGATAAAAGTGTAATATTGATGGTAGAAATATATTTTTATAATCTGAATAAATAAAAACAGCAAGGTAGCAAATAGTAAATGGGCACAAAAACAGTATTGCAATGCTTGAAAATGAGGCCTAGGGTCAGTACTTTCGCTAGTGCAATCTCCCAACAGTGCTAATATAATTGGATCATATAACTGTCCCTCAACATGCAATGAAGAATCACTCCAAAGTTCCTATCCAGCAGAGAACATAAGACGAAATTGTTTGTAGGGTACGAAACCACCTCAAAGCTATTCTTTCCGATCTATCTAACTCAGAGTTCGTACTAAAATAACACCAAAGCAAATTCAGATTCATAATATTCAATCCAACACAAATAAATTCAAAGAGTGCCCCAAGATTTCTACCGGAGAAACAAAGACAAGAATGTGCATCAACCCCTATGCATATATTACCCTAATGTCACCTCGGGAATCCGCGAGTTAAGTGCCAAAACATATATCAAGTGAATCAATACGATACCCCATTGTCACCACGAGTATTTAATTGCAAGACATATATCAAGTGTTCTCAAATCCATAAAAGTATTCAATTCGATAACAATGAAATCTCAAAGGGAAAAACTCAATTCATCACAACAAGATAGAGGGGGGAAAACACCATATGATCCGACTATATTAACAAAGCCCGCGATACATCAAGACCGTGACATCTCAAGAACACGAGAGAGAGAGATTAAACACATAGTTACTGGTACAACCCTCAGCCCGAGGGTGGACTACTCCCTCCTCATCGTGGTGGCCGCCAGGATGATGAAGATGGCCACTTGAGATGATTCCCCCCTCTGACAGGGTGCCGGAAAGGGTCTAGATAGGCTTTCGGTGGCTACAGAGCCTTCCGGCGGTGGAACTTCTGATCTAGGTTAACCCCGAAGGGTTTTGGAATATTTGTGAATTTATAGGGTAAAGAGGGCGTGCGGGAGGCCACCGAGGTGGGCACAATCCACCTGGGCATGCCCGGGGGCCCAGACGCACCCTGGTGGGTTGTGCCCCCTCGGGGCACCCCCCAGGTGAGGGAGTGTAATGCCCCGGATGTAACATTCCATAATTGTAACTCCAACTCTTGCCATTTCTGACTATGTGATATGCTATATCCTTCGTGGTTGGGTTTTTATCTTTCGTTTTGCATTTTGTTCATGTCATGCATTTCATCTCATGTCATCATGCGCATATCATTTGCATTCGTGTTCGTCTCATGCGTCAGGTCATTTTCCCCATTCTCCGTTTCGGATTCCGACACTAACACATGCACCCATTGCACCGCTCAGATCTCGTTTCATGAGCGGGAGAAAAACGTTCTCGGAATGGGTCGAGATTTGTCGAGTGGCCTTGGTACATCACCGGTAGGCCGCCTGCCAAATTTCATTGCATTTGGAGGTCGTTTGATGCCCCAACGGTCAACCGGGTAACCGCAAAAGCCCCTCTCTCATTGCAGCCCAACACTGCTCCATAACAGCCCACTAGCCCATCTAAACTCCCTCCATGCTCTTCGTCGTTGGATCACGATCGTGTGGGTGAAAACCGCACCTCATCTGGACACTCCTAGCTCCCTCTACCTATATAAACACCCCCCTTCCAAATTCACGCCCAAACCCTAGCTCCACCCTCCTCCTTCGTGCCGGACACGTCCGGACAGTACCGGACGCGTCTGCCGCCATGCCTGATGAATCATAGAGCGCCATGTGGCAGCCGGCCACCGCCACCCGCCGCCGGCCCACCGTGAGCCCGCATCTAGCCCTCCCGGCCCGGATCCCCCCGCCGCCGCCACCCGCTCGCCCGCGCCGCTGCCTCCGCTTCGCCACGCGCCTCGCCGCTCCGCCGCCCGCCACACCCTCGCCGGCCGCCGCCGCCGCCAGCGCCGACGCCTCCCGTGCTCGCGTCGGCCATCGCCACCGCGGGACACCGCCTCCTCCTTGTTGGCTCACGCTCCAACCGGATCCGGCCGCGGGCCGACCGGATCCGGCTACCCCGGCCGCTAGCGACCTCTTCCTCCTACTCCGACCGCCACCTCCTTGACAACTCTAGCGAGATCCGCCTTGCCTCGAAATCCGCGGCAGAAACCCAGATCTGGAGGTTGCAAAATCTTTCAAGTCCTGAGATTTTTATACATCATGTGCACCTCTTTGACATGTCATATCTCCATGCTCATAGCTCCGATTTGCGCATATGATATATCAAAATGTTCTTCTCATGATTCTCTTCATGTTAGTGTCATTTTCATGCATTTTACTGTCAATATTGATGCCCTAATCTTTGTTGCAAAAGTTCTATATGATGCTGTCTGCTGGAATTCATCATAACTTGCCGATTTGTCATTTTCATTACATTTTGTGTGTGCATCCTATGAGCATCATGTCTACATGTTTTAGGAGCATATACATGCCATATTTACAGCGGTGCAAGCCTTGTATTTTTATGAGCTTTGTGGTGACTAGCACAAGCATGCAAAGTAGGCCACATGATGTTGCTGTTTTCAGACAATTAGTATTTTTGCCAAGTCTTTTCCTGTTACATTATGTTGCTATGTTGTCTTGTTGCCACAAGTAGATCCATGCACATTTTGAGGTAGTTTAGTAAGAGTGTTTTGAAGATATGGTTATGCCCTATCTATTCATGCCTCTGGTTGTAATTATGGAGTAGTGTAGCTTGTCATTTCCATGCTCTACCTTTGCTAAATCTTGTTGTTGGCAGATTGTTAACATGAAGTTCATTTTTGCCATGTGTTTTGGTAGTGATCCATGCACCCTATGGACTTCCTTTTGCCATTTTTAGCTTCATAAATGTGTCTACCTACCGTTGGATACCTTGTTATGCCATGAAATGCTTTGTGGTGAGTGGCATGAGCTTGCAAAGTTGCTATCATGAATCTGTTTCTGCCATGCTATGTTTTTCTACTAAGTCTGAAACTGATCATATCACTTGCCATGTTTGCATTGATGCTACCATCTTCTCGATGCATCTTTGGCTAAAGTTCAGTAAGAGAGTTTTGTTCTTTGCCTTTAGTACTAGCATGCCATGCCTTTGTTTTCCATGATATGTTCCTGTAGCATGTTGTTTTCTAGCTCTAAACATTGCTACCTGATGCTGTTTATACCATGTTTAGTATTTTCACTAAGTCTGTGAAGCTGTTATCATTTGCATTTTTGCCATGCTGTTTTAGGCTTGTTCTAGTGAGTTCTAGCAGGAGCTCAGTGTTCATGATTTGTAGAGCTTCAACTGTAATTCACTTCCATATGCTTTGTTACTATGTTGGAGTGTTGTAGCATAGTTTCTTGTTGCATCTTAAGTGCTATGATGTTGTTGAGCGCAGTTTTGCATCGTTCTTGTTTTGCTCGTCATTTGCAAACCATGCATCCATTTCTGGTGATCCTTATATCGGGTTTGATCGAAATCACTCACTCTTTCCAGTGGCATACTTGGTTTGCCAAGTTGATGCCTTGATCATCCTTTCCCTTCCGGAGTACCCATATGCATTGCACGTTATACCTTGCATTCCATGCCATGTCCTGCATCATGTTGCTTGTGCATTGCACCGTGATTGATTGTAGTTCAGTTGCTTGTGTTCTTGACTTGGGTAGAGCCGGGAGACAAGTTGGTGAACGAGGATCCTATTGAGTACGTTTACGAGGAGCAAGCTTTCGACAACTCTGAGAACTTTGCAGGCAAGATGACCATTACCCTCGATATCACTTCTATCTTTGCTTGCTAGTTGTTCGTTCTATCTCTATGTCATGCTACCTACCACTTGTTTATTATGCCTCCCATATTGCCATGTCAAGCCTCTAACCCACCTTCCTAGAAAACCGTTGTTTGGCTATGTTACCGCTTTTTCTCAGCCCCTCTTATAGCGTTGCTAGTTGCAGGTGCCTTGCAGGTTGTTCCATGTTGAAACATGGATATGTTGGGATATCACAATATCTCTTATTTAATTAATGCATCTATATATGTGGCAAAGGGTGGAAGGCTTGGCCTTTTGCTCGGTGTTTTGTTCCACTCTTGCCTCCCTAGTTTCCATCATACCGGTGTTATGTTCCTTGATTTTGCGTTCCTTACACGGTTGGGGTTATGGGACCCCCTTGACAGTTCGCTTTGAATAAAACTCCTCCAGCAAGGCCCAACCTTGGTTTTAACATTTCCTAATAACAACTAAAATTTTGCCTTGGGAGTAATTAACCCGAGGATCATCTTAATTCAACCCCCTGGGCCAGTGCTCCTTTGAGTGTTGGTCCGAACCGGGCAGCCTGTGGTGCCACCTCGGGGAAACTTGAGGGTTGGTTTTACTTGTAGCTTGTCCCATCCGGTGTGCCCTGAGAACGAGATATGTTTGACTCCCATCGGGATTTGTCGGCACATCGGGCGGTCTTGCTAGTCTTGTTTTACCTTTGTCGAAATGTCTTGTAACCGGGATTCCGCGTTTGATCGGTTTGTCCAGGCAGAAGGAATATCCTTCGTTGATTGTGGGAGCTTGTGATGGGCTAAGTTGGGACACCCCTGCAGGGTATAAACTTTCGAGAGCCGTGCCCGCGGTTATGTGACAGATGGGAATTTGTTAATATTCGGTTGTAGAGAACTTGACACTTAACTTAACTAAAATGAATCAACGCGTGTGTAGCCGTGATGGTCTCTTTTCAGCGGAGTCCGGGAAGTGAACACGGTTGGGTTATGTATGAACGTAAGTAGTTCATGATCACTTCTTGGTCACTTCTAGCTTTACGTCTGTTGCGTAGTTTCTCATCTTTCTCTTGTACTCGTATGTTAGCCACCATATTTGCTGAGTGCTTGCTGCAACTCCACCCCATAACCACATCCTACCCATAAGCTTAAACAGTCTTGATCTCGTGGGTTCTGAGATTGCTGAGTCCTCGTGACTCACAGATATTACCAAAACAGCTGCAGGTGCCGATGATACCAGTGCAGGTGACGCAACCGAGCACAGGTGGGAGTTCGACGAGGACCTTGGTCGTTACTATGTTTCGTTTCCTGATGAGCAGTAGTGGCGCCCAGTTGGGACGATCGTGATTTAGCATTTGGGATTGTCTTCTTTTCTTTGGGATTCGTCCATAGTCAGACTATGTGTGTACTATGAATGTTGTATGAATTATATGATCTTTGTGTGACGTGGCGATTGTAAGCCAACTATTTATCCCTTTCTTGTTCATTACATGTGATTGTGTGAAGATGACCCTTGTTGTGAAAAAACCAAAATGCGGTTATGCCTCTAAGTCGTGCCCCGACATGTGGGAGATATAACCGCATCTTGGGCGTTACAAGTTGGTAATCAGAGCCTTCCCCGACTTAGGAGCCCCCTGCTTGATTGAATCACTGACGTTGTTGAGTCTGAACAAAAATGTTTTGAGTCTTAGGATTATATATATCGGAGAGTAGGATTCTTTTTACTCCTCAGCCCCCTTCGTCGCTCTGCTGAGGTCTCCTGACATAGATGTTTTGACTTTCCCCTCCTTTCACTATTTTTTTAGGATCACGCGGGTATCTTGGGATCGTTCCAATATTCTTGTGACGAGAACATTGTTCTTGGTGCCTCCTGACATTTAGGGATTGTGCCAGTGTCCCGGGGAGTTGAGCTCCGAGGTGTTGTCGTCACAATTTTATCGTTGCAGTTCTAGAATAGCTGAGTTCGCCGACATCGAAAATATCTTTTATGCAGTTAGTGTTGACATAACCTCGACGCCACCCAGTACTAGGGAGGGAGTTCGGGAGTATTGCCATCGCTTGTATAACAAATGCTTTTTGAAGGTTGAGGTACACGATTTCTAGAGTTTTCTTGGTTATGTGTTGACAGATGGATACAGTTGGAGCGTAGGGCTTGTTAGTTGTGTGATATATATTGTGCCTCCCTGTATCCCCAACACCAGATTGCATAACCAAAAAGTTTCGGGAGTTTATAGGTGGGAATTCAAGTAGCTCTTAGTTATTCTTCCTGCAGATATTTGGTATGTGATTGAGTGATCCTTACCACTTATTTGTTCCAATCGTACCTTGTTGTTTCATTCATCAACCTTTATCTAAGTGGCTTCTCACCTTAAGGGTCGTGTAAGATTAACTTTGGAATTCATTCGTTCAATCTCTCTTCGAATGTTTATTGTGAAGACTATGTGTTGCAATTTATATTCGTTGATTCATCTTGTCTATCTGTCTATCTTGGTTCTAACAAATGTCACCCTCTTTAGGATGGCTCCTCCAACGCGTCTGAATCCGCAACGTAGCGATAGGGATCATGCGAACCCTCCACCTCCGCCACCTCCTCCGCCTCCGAAGGCATGGCAAGCTGTCATGGCAGCCACCAATGCTAACACCCAGATGCTTTTGCAACTCTTGCAAGAGCGCAACCAAGGTCAAGGCAACCAAGGGAATCAAGGTCAAGGGCAGTTCAACAACCAGCCTCAGTTTGCTACCCTCAACCAGTTCCTTGCAAATCAGCCAAAGTCTTTCAGCAACTATGCCGAGGCCATGGACGTCGATGATTGGCTCATGGACATCAGCAAGCATTTTTAATGTAGCAATGTCAGACCTGAGGGCTATGTCAAGTTCGCTTCTTTTCAGCTCAAGGACCAAGCAGCCGTTTGATATCAGCAATACAAAGATGCCAGAGGAGGTCGTGTGATTACCTGGGATCACTTCTACCAGGATTTTAAATATCATCATATTCCTACAAGTGTTGTCGAGAGCAAGCGTGAGGAATTCCGCAATCTCAACCAAGGAAGCATGTCTGTGTATCAATATAACATCCAATTTCAGAAACTTGCTCGCTTCGCAAGGCAGGACATTCCTAATGAAAAGAGCATGATCTATCACTTCATGGGTGGCCTTAGAGAAGATCTGTAGTTAGCTCTCGTTCTTGTTGAGCCTACTCAGTTCGACCAGTTCTATAACATGGCCCTCAAGCAAGAAGGTTCTCACCTCAAGTGGGAGGCTTCAAAGAAGAGAATCAGGGATGCAGTTCAGCCTTCTTCTTCCTCACAAGTGGCAGCTAAGCAACAAAAGTTCTGGCTTCCTCCTCCTCCGTTTCGCCAGCCCTACCAGTAGAAGAACAAAGGTGGCCATGGATCTCCCACCACCCAACCCAGGCTATCAGAACAAGTCTCAGACTCAAGCTCCAAGGTCAAGTGCTCCTCCTTATTATCATCGTCCGCTCTCAGAAGTTACTTGCAACAAGTGTCAGCAGAAAGGTCACTATGCAAACAAGTGCTTCAACCAAAGGCGCCTTCCGCCTCCTCCTCCTATGAGGTCTTAAAGCAATGCAGTGGTCAAGCATAATCCCAAGTCTGCAAGGGTGAACATGGTGAATTCAGCTCAAGCAGAGGATTCTTTAGAAGTGATCTTGGGCAATCTTCCAGTTAATGATATTCCTGCAAAAGTCTTATTTGATTCTTGTGCATCACATTCATTCATATCATATCCATTTGCATCGAAGCACAATTTTGACACAGAGGCATTACCTAAAGCATTGGCAAGTTGTTTCTCCAGCTAAGTGTTTGAGCTCTTGTATGTTGGTTCCGAATGTCAGTATCAAGATGAGCAAGTATAAATTCCTGGCTTCCCCAATTGTTCTCGGTGACTCGGATATTGATCTAATTGTCGACATGGATTGGCTCTCTAAACACAAGGCCTTTCTTGATTGTGCTGCCAAGGAGATCAATTTGATGCATCCTTCTGAGGATGTCATCATCTTTGCCGCTCTTGATGAAACTATTCGGTTGTTCTCTCTCAATGAGAATGGCGAGATCGATGCAATTTCTTAGATTCCAGTTGTTTGTGAGTACCAAGATGTCTTTCCATAAGAGCTTCCGGGTATGCCTCCTCATCGGTCAGTTGAGTTCGTTATCGATCTTGAGCCCGATACTGAACCCATTTGCAAGCGTCCATACAAGCTTAGTCCAAAGGAGCTAAAGCAACTGAAGAAACAACTCGATGAACAAGAGCGTCTAGGTCTGATCAGACCGCGTTCATCTTCGTGGGGTTGTGGTGTTCTTTTTGTCCAGAAGAAGGATGACACAGACCGACTTTGCGTCGATTACCGTCCATTGAACAAGAGGACAATTAAGAACAAGTATCCACTTCCCAATATTAATGAGTTATTTGAGCAACTTAAAGGTGCAAAGGTGTTTTCCCAGCTTGACCTCCATATGGGTTATCATCAGATTGGCATTCATGAAGAAGATATCTCCAAGACAGCATTCAGAACAAGTTTTTCTTCTTATGAATATACTGTCATGTCTTTCGGCCTTGTCAATGCCCCTCCAACATTCTCTCGCATGATGAACTTCATCTTCAACCCCTACACAAATGATTTCGTCCTGGTGTATCTCGATGATATCTTGGTGTTCTCCAAGAATAAGAAGAATTAATCATGCCAAACATTTGCGATTGGTGCTCGACAAGCTCAGAGAGCATCAATTCTACATGAAGTTTTCCAAATGTGAGTTTTGGCTTGATGAAGTTCTTTACCTTGGTCACATCATCTCCGCCAAAGGCATTGCTGTTAGTCCGGAGAAGGTTTCTGCAATTGTGAACTGGGAACCTCCTCAAAATGTCAAGCAAATCCGAAGTTTCCTTGGGCTTGCAAGCTATTGCCGAAGATTCGTTGAGAATTTCTCAAAGATTGTGAAGCCTCTTTCCAACCTACTCCGGAAGCATGTCAAGTATAAATGGACGCCTGAGTGTGACATTGCTTACAACACTATCAAAGAGAAACTCATCTCAGCTCCTGTCCTAACTCCTCCTGATGAATCCAAGCCATTCGAAGTTTTCTGTGATGCCTTGTTGCAAAGTCTCGGTGCTGTGTTAATGCAAGAGAAGAAAGTTGTGGCCTATACTTCTCGTCAGTTGAAGCCCAACGAAAGGAACTACCCCACTCACGATCTTGAGTTGGCGGTAGTTGTCCATGCATTAATAATATGGAGACGCCTCTTGTTGGGAAGGCAAGTGGACATTTTCACCGATCACAAGAGCCTCAAATATATCTTCACTCAACCTAACCTCAACCTTCGCCAAACTCGTTGGGTCGAAATAATTCAAGAGTACAATCCAAGTATTGAATATACTCCAGGCAAGGCCAATGTGATTGCAGATGCTTTGAGCAGAAAGGATTATTGCAATAGCTTAATTCTCAAGCCATTCCAACTGGATCTTTGTGAAGCTTTCCGTAAGCTCAACCTCCAAGTTTTCCTCAAGTTTTTCTTGCCAACCTTCAAGTCATTCCTACTTTGGAAGACCAAATTCGTGAGGCACAACTCCTTGATACCATGGTGAAGAGGGTGAAACACGGTATTGCCAAGGGCTTACCCAAATACAAGTGCTATCACATTGATGACAAGGACACCTTATTCTTCGAGGACAGGATTGTGGTCCATAAAGGTGATCGAAGGAAGGTCATAATGAATGAAGCACACAATTCTCTTCTGTCCATTCATCCAGGCAGTTCAAAGATGTACCATGACCTCAAGCAGTCGTATTGGTGGACTTGAATGAAGCAAGAGATTGCTCAATTCATGAATGAATGTGATGTTTGTCGAAGGGTGAAAGCAGAACATCAACGATCAACTAGTCTCCTCCAACCTCTTGCTATTCCAGAATGGAAGTTTGATCATATCGATATGGACTTTGTCACTGGCTTCCCAAAGTCCAAGCGTGGGAATGATGTTATCTTCATTGTCATTGACAACCTTACAAAAGTGGCCCATTTCCTTCCTATCAAAGAATCTATCACGGCAGCTCAATTGGCAGAGCTATACACCTCCAGAATTGCCTCGTTGCACGGTATTCTGCAATTGATCTCTTCAGACTGCAGAAGCATTTTCACTTCTAAGTTCTGGGACTCCTTCCAAAAGGCCATGGGCACGAACATTCGCTTCAGCATTGCTTTCCATCCTCAAACAAGTGGCCAAGTCGAGCGAGTCAATCAAATCCTCGAAGACATGCTTAGATCTTGTGTCATCTCTTTTGGTATGAAGTGGGAAGATTGTCTCCCATATGCCGAGTTCTCCCACAACAATAGCTTCCAAGCAAGTTCGGGCAAGGCCCCATTTGAAATTATATATGGCAGAAAGTGCCGTACTCCTCTCAATTGGTCAGAGACTGGTGAACACCAACTTCTTGGCAATGACTTGATCATAGAAGCTGAAGAAATGTGTAAATTCATCCGTGTAAATCTCAAAGCCGCGCAATCGCGCCAAAAGAGTTACTATGATAGCAAGCATCATGACTTGGAATTCGAGATCGGAGACCATGTCTATCTCCGCGTCTCTCCAATGAAAGGCACTCAACGCTTCGGTATCAAAGGGAAGCTTGCCCCTATATATGTGGGTCCTTTCAAGATCATTGGCAAAAGAGGCGACCTCGCCTATCAACTTGAACTTCCGTCCAACTTCGCAAGTGTGCACGATGTGTCTCACGTGTCACAGCTTCGCAAGTCCTTCAAGACGCCTGAGTGCACTATCAACTTCAAAGAGATTTATCTCCAAGAAGGTTTGTCTTATCATGAGCATCTTTTTGCCATTCTTGAAGAAACCGAGAACAAAACTCACAACAAGTCGATCAAATTCCTGAAAGTTAAGTGGTCTCAACATTCCGGTCGAGAAGCCACTTGGGAGTGCGAGGATCACCTCCGTTCCGAATATCTGGAGTTCTTTCAGTCCTAGATCTCGAGTCGAGATCCTCTTGTAGTGGTGGAGAGTTGTAATGCCCCAGATGTAACATTCCATAATTGTAACTCCAACTCTTGCCATTTCCGGCTATGTGATATGCTATATCCTTCGTGGTTGGGTTTTTGTCTTCCATTTTGCATTTTGTTCATGTCATGCATTTCATCTCATGTAATCATGCGCATCTCATTTGCATTCGTGTTCGTCTCATGCGTCCGGTCATTTTCCCCGTTGTCCGTTTCGGTTTTCGACACTCACACATGCACCCGTTGCACCCCTCAGATCTTGTTTTGTGAGCAGGAGAAAAACGTTCTCAGAATGGGTCGAGATTTGTCGAGTGTCCTTGGTACATCACTGGTAGGCCGCCTGCCAAATTTTGTTCCATTTGGAGGTCGTTTGATGCCCCAGCGGTTAACCGGGTAACCGCAAAAGCCCCTCTCTCATTGCAGCCCAGCACCCCTCCATAACAGCCCACTAGCCCATCTAAAGCCCCTCCATGCACTCCGCAGTTGGATCACGATTGTGTGGGCGAAAACCGCATCTCATTTGGACACTACTAACTCCTTCGACCTATATAAACACCTCCCCCTTCCAAATTCGTGTCCAAACCCTAGCTCCACCCTCCTCCTTCGCACCGGACACGTCCGGATGGCGCCGGATGCGTCCGCCGCCGCGCCCGACGAACCGCAAAGCGCCACGTGGTAGCCGGCCACCGCCACCCGCCGCCGGCCCACCGTGAGCCCGCATCCCCGCCGCCGCCTCCTGCTCGCCCGCGCCGCCACCTTTGCTTCGCCGCGCGCCTTGCTGCTCCGCCACCCGCCGCACCCTTGCCGGCCGGCGCCGACGCCAACGCCGCCGCCTCCAACGCCCACGTCCGCCGCCGCCACCGCGGGACGCTGCCTCCTCGTCGCCGGCTCACGCTCCAGCCAGATCCGGCCATGGGCCGACCGGATCCAGCTACCCCGGCCGCCGGCGACCTCTTCCTCCTACTCCGGCCGCCGCCTCCTCAACAACTCCGGCGAGATCCGCCTCGCCTCGAAATCCGCGTCAGAAATCCTAGATCTGGATGTTGCAAAATCTTCTAAGTCCTGAGATTTTTCTACATCATGTGCACCTCTTTGACATGTCATATCTCCATGCTCATAACCCCGATTTGCGCATATGATATATCAAAATGTTTGTCTCGTGATGCTATTCATGTTAGTGTCGTTTGCATGCATTTTACTGTCCATATTGATGCCCTAATCTTCGTTGCAAAAGTGCTATATGATGTTGTCTGCTGGAATTCATCATAACTTGCTGATTTGTCATTTTAATTGCATTTTGTGTGTGCATCCTATGAGCATCATGTCTACATGTTTTAGGAGGATATCCATGCCATCTTTACAGTGCCGCAAGCCTTTTATTTTTATGAGCTCTTTGGTGACTAGCAAAAGCATGCAAAGTAGGCCACATGATGTTGCTGTTTTCAGACACTTTGTTTTTTTGCCAAGTCTTTTCCTGTTATATTATGTTGCTACGTTGTCTTGTTGCCACAAGTAGATCCATGCACATTTTGAGGTAGTTCATTAAGAGTGTTTTGAAGATATGATTATGCTCTTCCATTCATGCCACTGGTTGTAATTATGGAGTAGTGTAGCTTGTCATTGCCATGCTCCACTTTTGCTAAATCTTGTTGCTGGCAGATTGTTTACATGAAGTGCATTTTTGCCATGTGTTTTGCTAGTGATCCATGCACCCTATGAACTTGCTCTTGCCATGTTTAGCTTTATAAATGTGTCTACCTACCATTGGATACCTTGTTATGTCATGAAATGCTTTGTGGTGAGTGGCATGAGCTTGCAAAGTTGCTATCATGAATCTGTTTCTGCCATGCTATGGTTTTCTACTAAATCTAAAACTAATCATGTCACTTGCCATGTTTGCATTGATGCTACCATCTTCTCTATGCATCTTTGGCTAAAGTTCAGTAAGATAGTTTTGTTCTTTTCCTTTAGTACTAGCATGCCATGCCTTTGTTTGCCATGATATGTTCCTGTAGCATGTTGTTTTCTAGCTCTAAACATTGCTACCTGATGTTGTTTATACCATGTTTAGTATTTTCACTAAGTCTGCGAAGCTGTTATCATTTGCATTTTTTCCATGCTGTTTTAGGCTTGTTCTAGAGAGTTCTAGCAGGATCTCATTGTTCATGATTTGTAGAGCTTCAATTGTACTTCACTTCCATTTGCTTTGTTACTATGTTGGAGTGCTATAGCATAGTTTCTTGTAGCATAGTTCCTTGTTGCACCGTGATTGATTGTAGTTCCTTTGCTTGTGTTCTTGCCTTGGGTAGAGCCGGGAGACGAGTTCGTGAACGATGATCCTATTGGGTACGTTTACGAGGAGCAAGCTTTCGACAACTCTGAGAACTTTGCAGGCAAGATGACCATTACTCTCGATATCACTTCTATCTTTGCTTGCTAGTTGTTCGTTCTATCACTATGTCGCGCTACCTATCACTTGTTTACCATGCCTCCCATATTGCCATGTCAAGCCTCTAACCCACCTTCCTAGCAAACCGTTGTTTGGCTATGTTACCGCTTTTGCTCAGCCCCTCTTATAACGTTGCTAGTTGTAGGTGCCTTGCAGGTTGTTCCATGGTGACACATGGATATGTTGGGATATCACAATATCTCTTATTTAATTAATGCATCTATATACGTGGCAAAGGGTGCAAGGCTTGGCCTTTTGCTCGGTGTTTTGTTCCACTCTTGCCGCCCTAGTTTCCATCATACCGGTGTTATGTTCCTTGATTTTGCGTTCCTTACACGGTTGGGGTTATGGGACCCCCTTGACAGTTCACTTTGAATAAAACTCCTCCAGCAAGGCCCAACCTTGGTTTTAACATTTGCCTAATAACAACTAAAATTTTGCCTTGGGAGTAATTAACCCGAGGATCATCTTAATTCAACCCCCTGGGCCAGTGCTCCTTTGAGTGTTGGTCCGAACCGGGCAGCCTGCGGGGCCACCTCGGGGAAACTTGAGGGTTGGTTTTACTCGTAGCTTGTCCCATCCGGTGTGCCCTGAGAACGAGATACGTGTGACTCCTATCGGGATTTGTCGGCACATCGGGCGGTCTCGCTGGTCTTGTTTTACCTTTGTCGAAATGTCTTGTAACCGGGATTTCGCGTTTGATCGGTTTGTCCAGGGAGAAGGAATATCCTTCGTTGATCGTGAGAGCTTGTGATGGGCTAAGTTGGGACACCCATGTAGGGTATAAACTTTAGAGAGCCGTGCCCACGGTTATGTGGTAGATGGGAATTTGTTAATATCCGGTTGTAGAGAACTTGACACTTAACTTAACTATAATGAATCAACCGCGTGTGTATCCGTGATGGTCTCTTTTCGGTGGAGTCCGGGAAGTGAACACGGTTGGGTTATGTATGAACGTAAGTAGTTCAAGATCACTTCTTGGTCACTTCTAGCTTTACGTTTGTTGCGTAGTTTCTCATCTTTCTCTTGTACTCGTATGTTAGCCACCATATTTGCTGAGTGATTGCTGCAACTCCACCCCATAACCACATCCTACCCATAAGCTTAAACAGTCTTGATCTCGTGGGTTCTGAGATTGCTGAGTCCTCGTGACTCACAGATATTACCAAAACAGCTACAAGTGCCGATGATACCAGTGCAGGTGACGCAACTGAGCACAGGTGGGAGTTCGACGAGGACCTTGGTCGTTACTATGTTTCGTTCCTGATGATCAGTAGTGGCGCCCAGTTGGGACGATCGTGATTTAGCATTTGGGATTGTCTTCTTTTATTTGGGATTCGTCCGTAGTCAGACTGTGTGTGTACTATGAATGTTGTATGAATTATTTGATCTTTGTGTGACGTGGCGATTGTAAGCCAACTATTTAGCCCTTCCTTGTTCATTACATGTGATTGTGTGAAGATGACCCTTGTTGTGACAAAACCAAAATGCGGTTATGCCTCTAAGTCGTGCCCCGCCATGTGGGATATATAACCGCATCTTGGGCGTTACAAGTTGGTAATCAGAGCCTTCCCCGACTTAGGAGCCCCCTGCTTGATTGTATCACAGACGTTGTTGAGTCTAGAACAAAAATGTTTTGAGTCTTAGGATTATATATATCGGAGAGTAGGATTCTTTTTACTCCTCAGCCCCCTTCGTCGCTCTGCTGAGGTCTCCTGACATAGATGTTTTGACTTTCCTCTCCTTTCACTATTTTTTTTAGGATCATGCGGGTATCTTGGGATCGTTACAATATTCTTGTGACGAGAACATTGTTCTTGGTGCCTCCTGACATTTAGGGGTTGTGCCAGTGTTCCGGGGAGTTGAGCTCCGAGGTGTTGTCGTCACAATTTTATCGTTGCAGTTCTAGAATAGCTGAGTTCGCCGACATCGAAAATCTCTTTTATGCAGTTAGTGTTGACATAACCTCGACGCCACCCAGTACTAGGGAGGGAGTTCGGGAGTATTGCCATCGCTCGTATAACAAATGCTTTTCGAAGGTTGAGGTACACGATTTCCAGAGTTTTCTTGGTTATGTGTTGACGGATGGATACAGTTGGAGCGTAGGGCTTGTTAGTTGTGTGATATATATT
Organism: Triticum aestivum; assembly: GCF_018294505.1. NCBI lineage: Eukaryota > Viridiplantae > Streptophyta > Magnoliopsida > Poales > Poaceae > Triticum > Triticum aestivum. The sequence continues at coordinate 386,274,137 of NC_057809.1, read as the reverse complement.
GTGCCTCCCTATATCCCCAACACCAGATTGCATAACCAAAAAGTTTCGGGAGTTTATAGGTGGGAATTCAAGTAGCTCTTAGTTATTCTTCCTGCAGATATTTGGTATGTGATTGAGTGATCCTTACCACTTATTTGTTCAAATCGTACCTTGTTGTTTCATTCATCAACCTTTATCTAAGTGGCTTCTCACCTTAATGGTCGTGTAAGATTAACTTTGGAATTCATTCGTTCAATCTCTGTTCGAATGTTTATTGTGAAGACTATGTGTTGCAATTTATATCCGTTGATTCAGCTTGTCTATCTGTCTATCTTGGTTCTAACAAATCTCACCCTCTTCAGGATGGCTCCTCCAACGCGTCTGAATCCGCAACACAGCGATAGGGATCATGCGAACCCTCCACCTCCGCCACCTCCTCCGCCTCCGAAGGCATGGCAAGCTGTCATGGCAGCCACCAATGCCAACACCCAGATGCTTTTGCAACTCTTGCAAGAGCGCAACAAGGTCAAGGAAACCAAGGGAATCAAGGTCAAGGGCAGTTCAACAATCAGCCTCAGTTTGCTACCCTCAACCAGTTCCTTGCAAATCAGACAAAGTCTTTCAGCAACTGTGCCGAGGCCATGGACACCAATGATTGGCTCATGGACATCAGCAAGCATTTTTAATGTAGCAATGTCAGACCTGAGGGCTATGTCAAGTTCGCTTCTTTTCAGCTCAAGGACCAAGCGGCCGTTTGGTATCAGCAATACAAAGATGCCAGAGGAGGTCGTGTGATTACCTGGGATTACTTCTACCAGGATTTTAAATATCATCATATTCCTACAAGTGTTGTCGAGAGCAAGCGTGAGGAATTCCACAATCTCAACCAAGGAAGCATGTCTGTGTATCAATACAACATCCAATTTCAGAAACTTGCTCGCTTCGCAAGGCAGGACATTCCTAATGAAAAGAGCATGATCTATCACTTCATGGGTGGCCTTAGAGAAGATCTGTAGTTAGCTCTCGTTCTTGTTGAGCCTACTCAGTTCGACCAGTTCTATAACATGGCCCTCAAGCAAGAAGTTTCTCACCTCAAGTGGGAGGCTTCAAAGAAGAGAATCAGGGATGCAATTCAGCCTTCTTCTTCCTCACAAGTGGCAGCTAAGCAACAAAGTTCTGGCTTCCTCCTCCTCCGTTTCGCCAGCCCTACCAGCAGAAGAACAAAGGTGGCCATGGATCTCCCACCACCCAACCCAGGCTATCAGAACAAGTCTCAGACTCAAGCTCCAAGGTCAAGTGCTCCTCCTTCTTATCATCGTCCGCTCTCAGAAGTTACTTGCAACAAGTGTCAGCAGAAAGGTCACTATGCAAACAAGTGCTTCAACCAAAGGCGCCTTCTGCCTCCTCCTCCTATGAGGTCTTAAAGCAATGCAGTGGTCAAGCATAATCCCAAGTCTGCAAGGGTGAACATGGTGAATTCAGCTCAAGCAGAGGATTCTTTAGAAGTGATCTTGGGCAATCTTCCAGTTAATGATATTCCTGCAAAAGTCTTATTTGATTCTTGTGCATCACATTCATTCATATCATATCCATTTGCATCGAAGCACAATTTTGACACAGAGGCATTACCTAAAGCATTGGCAAGTTGTTTCTCCGGCTAAGTGTTTGAGCTCTTGTATGTTGGTTCCGAATGTCAGTATCAAGATGAGAAAGTATAAATTCCTGGCTTCCCCAATTGTTCTCGGCGACTCGGATATTGATCTAATTGTTGACATGGATTGGCTCTCTAAACACAAGGCCTTTCTTGATTGTGCTGCCAAGGAGATCAATTTGATGCATCCTTCTGAGGATGTCATCATCTTTGCCGCTCTTGATGCAACTATTCGGTTGTTCTCTCTCAATGAGAAAGGCGAGATCGATGCAATTTCTTAGATTCCAGTTGTTTGTGAGTACCAAGATGTCTTTCCATAAGAGCTTCCGGGTATGCCTCCCCACCGGCCAGTTGAGTTCGTTATCGATCTTGAGCCCGGTACTGAACCCGTTTGCAAGCGTCCATACAAGCTTAGTCCAAAGGAGCTGAAGCAATTGAAGAAACAGCTCGATGAACAAGAGTGTCTGGGTCTGATCAGACCGAGTTCATCTCCGTGGGGTTGTGGTGTTCTTTTTGTCCAGAAGAAGGATGACACGGACCGACTTTGCGTCGATTACCGTCCATTGTACAAGAGGACAATTAAGAACAAGTATCCACTTCCCAATATTAATGAGTTATTCGAGCAATTTAAAGGTGCAAAGGTGTTTTCCAAGCTTGACCTCCATATGGGTTATCATCAAATTCGCATTCATGAAGAAGATATCTCCAAGACAGCACTCAGAACAAGTTTTGGTTCTTATGAATATACTGTCATGTCTTTCGGCCTTGTCAATGCCCCTACAACATTCTCTCACATGATGAACTTCATCTTCAACCCCTACACAAATGATTTCGTCCTGGTGTATCTCGATGATATATCGGTGTTCTCCAAGAATAAGAAGAATTAATCATGCCAAACATTTGCGATTGGTGCTCGACAAGCTCAGAGAGCATCAATTCTACATGAAGTTTTCCAAATGTGAGTTTTGTCTTGATGAAGTTCTTTACCTTGGTCACATCATCTCCGCCAAAGGCATTGCTGTTAGTCCGGAGAAGGTTTCTGCAATTGTGAACTGGGAACCTCCTCAGAATGTCAAGCAACTCCGAAGTTTCCTTGGGCTTGCAAGCTATTGCCGAAGATTCGTTGAGAATTTCTCAAAGATTGTGAAGCCTCTTTCCAACCTACTCCAGAAGCATGTCAAGTATAAATGGAAGCCTGAGTGTGACGTTGCTTACAACACTATCAAAGAGAAACTCATCTCAGCTCCTGTCCTAACTCCTCCGGATGAATCCAAGCCATTCGAAGTTTTCTGTGTTGCCTCGTTGCAAGGTCTCGGCGCTGTGTTAATGCAAGAGAAGAAAGTTGTGGCCTATACTTCTCGTCAGTTGAAGCCCAACGAAAGGAACTACCCCACTCACGATCTTGAGTTGGCGGCAATTGTCCATGCATTAATAACATGGAGACACCCCTTGTTGGGAAGGCAAGTGGACATTTTCACCGATCACAAGAGCCTCAAATATATCTTCACTCAACCTAACCTCAACCTTCGCCAAACTCGTTGGGTCGAAATAATTCAAGAGTACAATCCAAGTATTGAATATACTCTAGGCAAGGCCAATGTGATTGAAGATGCTTTGAGTAGAAAGGATTATTGCAACAGCTTAATTCTCAAGCCATTCCAACTGGATCTTTGTGAAGCTTTCCGTAAGCTCAACCTCCAAGTTTTCCGCAAGGTTTTCTTGCCAACCTTCAAGTTATTCCTACTTTGGAAGACCAAATTCGTGAGGCACAACTCCTTGATACCATGGTGAAGAGGGTGAAACACGGTATTGCCAAGGGCTTACCCAAATACAAGTGCTATCACATTGATGACAAGGACACCTTATTCTTCGAGGACATGATTCTGGTCCCTAAAGGTGATCTAAGGAAGGTCATAATGAACTAAGCACACAATTCTCTTCTGTCCATTCATCCAGGCAGTTCAAAGATGTACCATGACCTCAAGCAGTCGTATTGGTGGACTTGAATGAAGCAAGAGATTGCTCAATTCATGAATGAATGTGATGTCTGTCGAAGGGTGAAAGCAGAACATCAACGATCAACTAGTCTCCTCCAACCTCTTGCTATTCCAGAATGGAAGTTTGATCATATCAATATGGACTTTGTCACTGGCTTCCCAAAGTCCAAGCGTGGGAATGATGTTATCTTCATTGTCATTGACAACCTTACAAAAGTGGCCCATTTCCTTCCTATCAAAGAATCTATCACGGCAGCTCAGTTGGCAGAGCTATACACCTCCAGAATTGCCTCGTTGCACGGTATTCTGCAATTGATCTCTTCAGACTGCAGAAGCATTTTCACTTCTAAGTTCTGGGACTCCTTCCAAAAGGCCATGGGCACGAACATTCGCTTCAGCATTGCTTTCCATCCTCAAACAAGTGGCCAAGTCGAGCGAGTCAATCAAATCCTCGAAGACATGCTTAGATCTTGTGTCATCTCTTTTGGTATGAAGTGGGAAGATTGTCTCCCATATGCCGAGTTCTCCCACAACAATAGCTTCCAAGCAAGTTCGGGCAAGGCCCCATTTGAAATTATATATGGCAGAAAGTGCCGTACTCCTCTCAATTGGTCAGAGACTGGTGAACACCAACTTCTTGGCAATGACTTGATCATAGAAGCTGAAGAAATGTGTAAATTCATCCGTGTAAATCTCAAAGCCGCGCAATCGCGCCAAAAGAGTTACTATGATAGCAAGCATCATGACTTGGAATTCGAGATCGGAGACCATGTATATCTCCGCGTCTCTCCAATGAAAGGCACTCAATGATTCGGTATCAAAGGGAAGCTTGCCCCTATATATGTGGGTCCTTTCAAGATCATTGGCAAAAGAGGCGACCTCGCCTATCAACTTGAACTTCCGTCCAACTTTGCAAATGTGCACGATGTGTTTCACGTGTCACAGCTTCGCAAGTCCTTCAAGACGCCTGAGTGCACTATCAACTTCAAAGAGATTTATCTCCAAGAAGGTTTGTCTTATCACGAGCATATTTTTGCCATTCTTGAAGAAACCAAGAACAAAACTCGCAACAAGTCGATCAAATTCCTGAAAGTTAAGTGGTCTCACCATTCCGGTCGAGAAGCCACCTGGGTGCGCGAGGATCACCTCCGTTTCGAATATCCGGAGTTCTTTCAGTCCTAGATCTCGGGTCGAGATCCTCTTGTAGTGGTGGAGAGTTGTAATGCCCCAGATGGAACATTCCATAATTGTAACTCCAACTCTTGCCATTTCCGGCTATGTGATATGCTATATCCTTCGTGGTTGGGTTTTTGTCTTCCGTTTTGCATTTTGTTCATGTCATGCATTTCATCTCATGTAATCATGCGCATCTCATTTGCATTCGTGTTCGTCTCATGTGTCTGGTCATTTTCCCCGTTGTCCGTTTCGGTTTCCGACACTCACACATGCACCCGTTGCACCCTTCAGATCTCGTTTTGTGAGCAGGAGAAAAACATTCTTGGAATGGGTCGAGATTTGTCGAGTGTCCTTGGTACATCACCGGTAGGCCGCCTGCCAAATTTTGTTCCATTTGGAGGTCGTTTGATGCCCGAGCGGTTAACCGGGTAACCGCAAAAGCCCCTCTCTCATTGCAGCCCAGCACCCCTCCATAACAGCCCACTAGCCCATCTAAACCCCCTCCATGCACTCCGCAGTTGGATCAGGATCGTGTGGGCGAAAACCGCATCTCATTTGGACACTCCTAACTCCTTCGACCTATATAAACACCTCCCCCTTCCAAATTCGCGTCTAAACCCTAGCTCCACCCTCCTCCTGTGCGCCGGACACGTCTGGATGGCGCCGGATGCGTCTGCCGCCACGCTCGACGAACCGCAAAGCGCCACATGGTAGCCAGCCACCACCACCCGCCGCCGGCCCACCGTGAGCCCGCATCCCCGCCGTCGCCGCCTCGTGCTCGCCCGCGCCGCCACCTCTGCTTCGCCGCGCGCCTCGTTGCTCCGCCACCCGCCGCACCCACGCCGGCCGGCGCCGATGCCAACGTCGCTGCTTCCAACGCCCGCGTCCGCCGCCGCCACCGCGGGATGCTGCCTCCTCGTCGCCGGCTCACGCTCCAGCCAGATCCGGCCGCGTGTCGACCGGATCCAGCTACCCCGACCGCCGGCGACCTCTTCCTCCTACTCCGGCCGCCGCCTCCTCAACAACTCCGGCGAGATCCGCCTCGCCTCGAAATCCGCGTCGGAAATCCTAGATCTGGAGGTTGCAAAATCTTCTAAGTCCTAAGATTTTTCTACATCATGTGCACCTCTTTGACATGTCATATCTCCATGCTCATAACCCCGATTTCCGCATATTGTATATCGAAATGTTTGTCTCGTGATGCTATTCATGGTAGTGTCGTTTGCATGCATTTTACTGTCCATATTGATGCCCTAATCTTCGTTGCAAAAGTGCTATATGATGTTGTCTGCTGGAATTCATCGGAACTTGCTGATTTGTCATTTTAATTGCATTTTGTGTGTGCATCCTATGAGCATCATGTCTACATGTTTTAGGAGGATATCCATGCCATCTTTATAGTGCTGCAAGCCTTTTATTTTTATGAGCTCTTTGGTGACTAGCAAAAGCATGCAAAGTAGGCCACATGATGTTTTATTGCCATATGGAGTAGTGTAGCTTGTCATTGCCATGCTCCACTTTTGCTAAATCTTGTTGCTGGCAGATTGTTTACATGAAGTGCATTTTTGCCATGTGTTTTTCTAGTGATCCATGCACCCTATGAACTTGCTCTTGCCATGTTTAGCTTTATAAATGTGTCTACCTACCATTGGATACCTTGTTATGTCATGAAATGCTTTGTGGTGAGTGGCATGAGCTTGCTATCATGAATCTGTTTCTGCCATGCTATGGTTTTCTACTAAATCTAAAACTAATCATGTCACTTGCCATGTTTGCATTGATGCTACCATCTTCTCTATGCATCTTTGGCTAAAGTTCAGTAAGATAGTTTTGTTCTTTGCCTTTAGTACTAGCATGCCATGCCTTTGTTTGCCATGATATGTTCCTGTAGCATGTTGTTTTCTAGCTCTAAACATTGCTACCTGATGCTGTTTATACCACGTTTAGTATTTTCACTGAGTCTGTGAAGCTGTTATCATTTGCATTTTTGCCATGCTGTTTTAGGCTTGTTCTAGAGAGTTCTAGCAGGATCTCATTGTTCATGATTTGTAGAGCTTCAATTGTACTTCACTTCCATTTGCTTTGTTACTATGTTGGAGTGCTGTAGCATAGTTTCTTGTAGCATAGTTCCTTGTTGCACCATGATTGATTGTAGTTCCTTTGCTTGTGTTCTTGCCTTGGGTAGAGCTGGGAGACGAGTTCGTGAACGATGATCCTATTGGGTACGTTTACGAGGAGCAAGCTTTCGACAACTCTGAGAACTTTGCAGGCAAGATGACCATTACTCTCGATATCACGTCTATCTTTGCTTGCTAGTTGTTCGTTCTATCGCTATGTCGCGCTACCTATCACTTGTTTACCATGCCTCCCATATTGCCATGTCAAGCCTCTAACCCACCTTCCTAGCAAACCGTTGTTTGGCTATGTTACCGCTTTTGCTCAGCCCCTCTTATAATGTTGCTAGTTGTAGGTGCCTTGCAGGTTGTTCCATGTTGAAACATGGATATATTGGGATATCACAATAGCTCTTATTTAATTAATGCATCTATATACGTGGCAAAGGGTGGAAGGCTTGGCCTTTTGCTCGGTGTTTTGTTCCACTCTTGCCGCCCTAGTTTCCATCATATCGGTGTTTTGTTCCTTGATTTTGCGTTCCCTACACGGTTGGGGTTATGGGACCCCCTTGACAGTTCGCTTTGAATAAAACTCCTCCAGCAAGGCCCAACCTTGGTTTTAACATTTGCCTAATAACAACTAAAATTTTGCCTTGGGAGTAATTAACCCGAGGATCATCTTAATTCAACCCCCTGGGCCAGTGCTCCTTTGAGTGTTGGTCCGAACCGGGCAGCCTGCGGGGCCACCTCGGGGAAACTTGAGGGTTGGTTTTACTCGTAGCTTGTCCCGTCCGGTGTGCCCTGAGAACGAGATATGTGTGACTCCTATCGGGATTTGTCGGCACATCGGGCGGTCTTGCTGGTCTTGTTTTACCTTTGTCGAAATGTCTTGTAACCGGGATTCCGCGTTTGATCGGTTTGTCCAGGGAGAAGGAATATCCTTCGTTGATCGTGAGAGCTTGTGATGGGCTAAGTTGGGACACCCATGTAGGGTACAAACTTTCGAGAGCCGTGCCCGCGGTTATGTGGCAGATGGGAATTTGTTAATATTCGGTTGTAGAGAACTTGACACTTGACTTAACTAAAATGAATCAACCGCGTGTGTATCCATGATGGTCTCTTTTCGGCGGAGTCCGAGAAGTGAACACGATTGGGTTATGTATGAACGTAAGTAGTTCAAGATCACTTCTTGGTCACTTCTAGCTTTACGTTTGTTGCGTAGTTTCTCATCTTTCTCTTGTACTCGTATGTTAGCCACCATATTTGCTGAGTGCTTGCTGCAACTCCACCCCATAACCACATCCTACCCATAAGCTTAAACAGTCTTGATCTCGTGGGTTCTGAGATTGCTGAGTCCTTGTGACTCACAGATACTACCAAAACAGGTGCAGGTGCCGATGATACCAGTGCAGGTGACGCAACCGAGCTCAAGTGGGAGTTCGACGAGGACCTTGGTCGTTACTATGCTTCGTTTCCTGATGATCAGTAGTGGCACCCAGTTGGGACGATCGGGATTTAGCATTTGGGGTTGTCTTCTTTTCTTTTGGATTCATCCATAGTCGGACTATGTGTGTACTATGAATGTTGTATGAATTATTTGATCATTGTGTGATGTGGCGGTTGTAAGCCAACTATTTATCACTTCCTTGTTCATTACATGGGATTGTGTGAAGATGACCCTTGTTGCGACAAAACCAAAATGCGGTTATGCCTCTAAGTCATGCCCCGACACGTGGGAGATATAGCCGCATCTTGGGCGTTACAAGTTGGTAATCAGAGCCATTCCCGACTTAGGAGCCCCCTGCTTGATCGAATCACTTACGTTGTTGAGTCTAGAACAAAAATGTTTTGAGTCTTAGGATTATATATATCGGAGAGTAGGATTCTTTTTACTCCTCAGCCCCCTTCGTCGCTCTGGTGAGGTCTCCTGACGTAGATGTTTTGACTTTCCTCTCCTCATTTTCACTATTTTTTTAGGATCACGCGGGTATCTTGGGATCATTCCGATATTCCCGTGACAAGAACATTGTTCTTGGTGCCTCCTGACATTTAGGGGTTGTGCCAATGTCCCGGGGAGTTGAGCTCCGAGGTGTTGTCGTCACAATTTTATCGTTGAAGTTCTGGAATACCTGAGTTCGCCGACATCGAAAATCTCTTTTATGTAGTTAGTGGTGAGATAACCTCGACGCCGCTCAGTACTGGGGAGGGAGTTCGAGAGTATTGCCACAGCTCGTATAATGGATGCTTTTCAAAGGTTGAGGTACACGATTTTTGAAGTTTTCTTGGTTATGTGTTGACGGATGAATACAGCTGGAGCGTAGGGCTTGTTAGTTGTGTGATATAAATTGTGCCTCCTTGTATCCCCAACACCAGATTTAATCAAAAAGTTTCAGGAGTTTATAGGTGAGAATTCAAGTAGCTCTTAGTTATTCTTCCCGCAGATATTTGGTATGTGATTGGGTGATCCTTACCACTTATTTGTTTGTCGGGGGGATGACCCCCGGGTAGTCCCAAGACGGCGAGCCGGACGGGGTGCCCGCCTGTCCGGGTTGGCTGCTCTGACTCGTGCCCGGGGCCGGCTTCTCCAGCAAGCCGGCTGCCCGAAGTCAACTACGACGTCCCTTCGGCACGCACGGACGTGACGGCCGTACCCTGGTCACTATTGCTGCATAGGCGGACACTGTGCATCCATCATCATCATCATCTACAGTGCTACACCATCATCTACAATGCTCTGCTCATCCATCATCCACAGTGTATCTTGTGCCTGGGCGTCTGTTGATAAAGACCCCAGGGATTCCTCTCGCTCGGTCATGCTCGCCTCTGCTAGTTCCTGCCTATTTTCCTCTCCTCTGCTATCACGGCCCTGCCATCCGCTCTCCCGGCATCTCCGGCGAGTTAGGCCACCGAGATAGCCACCCAAGGATCCAGCTCAAGTTCGATCTCTTTCTCTCGATTGTTTTCTCGTTTGGCGTAGTAGTACAAAAAATGGAGAGTAAAATTTCCGGTGAAGAATGGAAACACCGAGTGCGGCACCCGTTGTCGTGGTTCTAACTCTGACAGTGATGTAGGGGGGTGAATATGGAGAGGCTAGATCTTAGCTATGGGGAAGTTGTTACACGCGAGGTTTACGAGTTCAGGCCCTTCTCAGAGGAGGTAATAGCCCTACGTCTCGGAGCCCGGAGGCGGTCGACTGGATTATGCGTGTATGGATTACAGGGGTGCGAACCCTTCATACTGAGGAGGGGGTGGCTTATATAGAGTTCGCCGGACCCCTCCCGCCCTCAATAATGCAGGGTTTAAGGTACATTTAAGATTGGGCATTTCTGGTAACGTCCTTAATAAAGTGCTATAATGATCATAAAGACTACTTAACAGCCGACCGTTTGCCTGCGGAGTGACTTTAGGTCTCCTGGCAGTCGAGTGGTTGGCTTCATGGTCGAGTGATAGCTTCTTGGTCGAGTGTCTTGAACCCGTCGAGTGGGATACCTTCAAGTCGATTGAAAGGTGACTTCTCCTAGGGGTGTCCTAGGGTAGGACTCTTTGGTCAGGTCCGTGTCCCTACCCTAGGTACATGTCTTCACCATTAGCCCCCGAATGGATCGAGGTTAGAGTGGGGAAAGAGTTGGAGATCTTTCCGACTGGTTCTTCGGGCTATGTGAGCGCCTCGTTTTGGGTCAATCATCACGGATGATGTTGCCAACCTTTTTCAGTCGCCTTGATCCATTCCAGGCCTTTCGTCGAGTGAATTTCTTTGTTTCTGACATACCGAGCGTCGGCGCGATCGGGGTCTTCTGTTTTGACAAGTTGTTTTATGGCCCGCGGATGTCGTGAGATTCGGATTTTGGGAAGTGCACGGGACAGGAGCGGCCGCAGTAATTGGAAGCGATAAAGTGGAAGCTCCTCGATCCCCGCGTCGTCTTTTTCGCCACGTACTGCGCACACGTCTGCTGCGGGATTTGACTGGATAGCCTGGGCCTACCAGTCAGCCACTCGGAAGCGGTCCCTTATAAATTGCCGGCTCGGGGTTTCCAAGCAGTGCGCTCTCTTCTCCTCCTTTCTTCCGCCTCTCCCCCTTTGCAAGTCCTTCCGCCATCTTCGTTCCCACCCCAACGCAGCAGGCCCGTGCGAGACTTCGCCGGTGACGATGACGAAGAGCAAGACCTCCGCTCTGGAGCGCGCGAAGAAGGCGGCGGCGGCGGGGAAAGGGAAGAGGTCAGCTCGGGGCGGATCTTCCTCTAGGACCGCTCTGTCCAAAGGTTGGATCCAGGGTGACTGGATGCCATCGGTGCTCCGGCAAGAGGATCTCAACGATATGGTCGAGGGGGGAGTCATTCCCACAAAGCTGCGCATCTTCCGGGGGGAGAGATCAAACCTCAACCCCGCGACGGTGAGTGCGTGCTCCTAGCCACCCACATCGACCGAGGGTTTTCTCTGCCGCCCCATCCTTTCTTCCGGAGTTTCCTGAATTTCTTCGGAGCGCAGCTCCACCACTTCACTCCCAACTCCATTTTCTACCTCGCTACTTTCATCTCCATGTGTGAGGCTTTCTTGGGTTGTCGACCCCATTGGGGACTCTTCAAACACATCTTTACCTGTCGTTCTCAATCGGTCAAGAAGGCTAAGTCGAGTGACGAGAGGACGCAGGTGATCCAGCTGTGCGGGGGCCTAGCAATCCAGACGAGGGGGAAGAGTTGTTTTCCATCCATCACCTTCCCGGAGTCGGTCCGTGGCTGGCAGTTGACCTGGTTCTACTGCAAGGACGAGGCGACCCCAGGACAGTCGAATGGTCTTCCTCTTTTTTCCCTCGACCGAGCCGAGAAGCCTGCCTCTCTGAAAGTCACGCCGGAGGAAAAGGCCCAAGTCAAGGTGCTGGCAGGTCGAGTGGTTGAGCTTGTCCGCGAGGGTGTGACTGGTATGGACCTGCTGGAGGTCTCCCTTCAAAGGCGCATCCAACCGCTCCAGGCCCGCGACCACTCGATGTGGCTGTATTTGGGTCTTGACGACACCACTCGGGTCCACCCGGAGGAGGTCACCGACGAGATGGTGGAGGGGTGGCTGTCGAGCATCACGGGGAACAAAGACAACCCCCGAGGAGCCAGGAGGGTAACCCCACTCGACAACTCGTATGAGGTGGACCAGGTATGTCTTTGTGCTCCCGACTGATATCTTGTCTTCTGCATTGGTCTTCTTTGAATAAGTCGATTGACTTTCGTCTTGCCTGTTGTTTTCCAGGCGACCACCGAGATATACTCGACGCCCAACGGGGCACATGGGTCGACTGAGGAAGGGGAGGCGAGCGGAGGCGAGAGCGGGGACGACCAAGGCGAGTGGGAGTCCGACGGTGAGGGAGAGGGAGGCGACGACATCTTCTCCAGCGAAGGGGAGGAGGAGGAGGAGGTTGAACCCCCCTGCCCGGAGGGGCGATCCAAGCTCACCCACGATCCAGCCCGGGAACATGGCAAGGCGACTGCTCCTGTTGGGCAGTCGTCAAAACGCTCTCGGACCTCTTCACCTCCGCCGACTGGGAAGGCTCCCAAGCATCCACGAGTGACGCCATCCAAGCCGCCCAAGGCTCTGCCCAAGATGAAGATAGCTGTTCCTACCATTTCCGGGTAATAATAAGATTTGCTTTCCTTTGTCGACCGTGGACAGATCCTTGGTCGATTGACAGAACCAACTGATTGACTTTCGAGATTTGCAGCGGTGCTACTTCTGAGGTCTCCGCTAGGAACGACGACCAAGAGATGGAGGACGCTGTTACCTCCAACCCTGGTACGATAGCTGACGTCCTGCCTTTGAGTCGACTGAACCTTTATTGATACTCTGGTCGATTGAATGTTTTCCTTGTAGCTCCTCCTCATGTTATCGACCTCCCGGATGACGACGACGACGGTCCATTGAGAGTGAGGAGGCACAAGAGGGCGTTGGCTGACAAGACCCCCCAATCCGCTCCGGCGTCTGAGGCCGTGGCTCGGGATGGTGGTGACACCACTCAGGCTTCTGTGACCTTCGTCGTTCCTCTGGCGAGTGCGCGGCCCTCGGCGTCGACTGCGGATCCACCTTCGCTTTTTGCTGCGTACCCCGTCCCTGAGGACCAAGCGGCTGCTGCAAAGGAGGCTATACGCCAGGCGGGGATCATGATGGAGCAAGTGAAGATGGCTCGGGAGGCCAGCCAAGCAGCCTATGACGCGAGTTCAGCTCTTCAGAGCAACGTCCAGGTCAGTCGACTCGACACTTGGTCTGTTATGATATGTTGTTTGAAGAGTCTCTTTCCCGAAGATCTTTTGTATCTATATCTGTACACCCACTGGGTGTGTCTGCCAATCCTTTGGACGAGTGGGGGCACGCTAAGTGCACCCACTGGGTGTAGTCCCCGAGACTACGGTGGACTGCTGGCAGTCAACTGTAGTCTTTACATTGTGTTGCTGTAGCTGTATTTCTTCACTCGGTTTGGTCGGGCCAGGTCGAGTGGAATTGTATCCGGTCGACTACGGGCAGTCGACTTTTTTTTTGGTCGAACCAGTGGGGGCACACTGAGTGCACCCACTGGGTGTAGTCCCCGAGACTACTGTCGAATGTTTTTGATTCGGTTGTGGTCTTAGAAACGTCATCATTGTCTCTTAGTTACTCGGAAGCAACTTATCTTGGACGTTTGTCGACTGATTTTCCTTTTTACAGAAATCTTGCGAACTTGTAGCTCGCTATACTGAGTTGGAGAATCAGTAGATCCAGCTCAACCTTAACTTGAAGCTTGCTCAGGAGAATTTGAGGAAGGCGCAAGAAGAAGCGAAAGGTATGGCTGATGAGGTTCTCTATTCTTAACGGGTGGCTTTTCTTTCTTCTCCATTCTTGATGTTGGTTCCACTCGACGCGCCACAGATAAACTGGAGGAAGCTCTGAAGAAGAAGGACCAAGACCTTGCAGAGGCACAGAAGGAGGCCTCAAGCAAAACGAAGCTTGCAGAGGAGAAATTGGCTTCGGTCGGAGCTCTTGAACAGGAGAACTCCAGACTGAAAACCGCTCTCGAGACAGCTAATCGAGATGCCAGTCGACTGAAGAAGGAGAAGATGGCTCTGCACGACAAGGCGGGTGAGCTGGTGGGGAAGGTAAAAGATCTGGAAGCTTATCTCGGTGGACTTGCCAAGAAGTTGTTCGTCATGCTCGAAGGTAATTACTCTGCCCCGACTGTCTTGCAGTTTGCCAATCCTGCGTAGGGCCACTGTCTTACTCTTGAATCGTGTTTGCAGAATTCTGTCAGAACTTTGAAGAGGAGACCAGTCGAGTCGAGCCAAGCTTGGACCCTGTTAACTCTCTTGTGAAGGACGAGGCTGCCATGAACATGCTCCGACTGGAGTCTCGTGTTGCCAGCATCGTTGATTATCTGGCTCGGCTGAAAGTTGCAATGTCGCGGATCGGCACATCACTCTGGCCTGGGACGACGCTTCAGAACGACCTCGAGTCTCTGATGGCTCGACTTAACGAAGTCCCAGGTCGAGTGGCGGAATGGTAGAAATCTTCTGCTAGATGTGGTGATGATGTCGCTCTGTCTCTGGTCCGCGTTCATTGCAAGGAGGCGCGAGAAGAAAAGCTGGCGGCCATCCAAGTTGCAAATACCAGGAAGCACAACTTTCAAGACTTCATGGAGACTTTCATCGCCGCTGCCACCCGTATCGCCGACGGGATCGACTTGGATGAGTTCGTCGCCCCTTCTAGTCCTCCTCCCGAGGAGTGAAAAACTTTGAATTTACCTCGGGATGCCGAGTGGATTTGTAACCGTTTAAACTCCGCCGAGCCGAGGGCTCGAGTACTTTGATGTCTGGGACCTTTTGGGCTTTTTCTGAACTTGATTTCTCGTTGGATATCTTCACGGTTTGATTCGTCGAGTGGAACTTGATCTTCACTCGGAATAATCTTGTATTTGCGATGCAGCTCCGAGGGAGAAGGTAGCGGTCGACTCGCGGATTGGGTCGAGTCTTGTACTTAGGCGAGCACTGGGCTGTAGCTAAGCCTCCGAGTGAGAGGTATACTCTCCACTCGGTAGGATTTTTAAACACTTAGGCGAGCACTGGGTGCAGCTAAGCCCCCGAGTGGGAGGTTTGCTCTCCACTTGGTAGGATTTTTTCAAACTTAGGCGAGTGCCAGACTGCAGCTAAGTCTCTAGGTGAGAGAACTTAGGCGAGTGCTGGA